>NW_027141172.1:562542-635579 GCF_036365525.1 Heterodontus francisci | reverse complement strand
TTCCTTTGTTATCTCTTGCCCCACCCCCGCTTTACTTGCTTAAAACCTTTACATTTCGAATATCTGCTTGTTCTGAAGAAGGGTCACTGACCTGAAACGTTAACTCTGTTTCTCTCTCCACAGATGCTGCCAGACGTGCTGAGTATTTCCAGCATTTCTGGTTTTTATTTATTTATTATCGCCAATTTAACTAAACTGAGGAGTGATTTAGTGAATGTGACTGGAAACAGCTACTTGAAGGTAAATCAGTGTCAGAGCAGTGGGAGGCATTCAAAGGGGAGATTCAAGAGGTTCAGAGTAAACATATTCCCACAACGGGGAAGAGTGAGGCGGCCAAATCTGGAGCCCTACGGACGTCAAGGAGCTACAGGGTAAGATAAGGCAGAAAAGGAAAGCTTATGTCCGACACCGTAAAGTCAATACTACAGAAAGCCAAAAGGAGTATGGAAAGTGGAGGGGTGAAATCAAAAAGGAAATAAGGAAAGCAAAGAGAGGGCATGAAAGAATATTGGCAATCAAAATCAAGGTGAACCCAAATATGTTTTATCAATACATTAAGAGTAAGAGGATAACTAAGGAGAGAGTAGGGCCCATAAAAGACCAAAAAGATAATCTGTGTAGGAGCGGAAGATATTGGAATTGTTCTTAATGAATACTTTGCATCTGTCTTCACAAATGGGGGACAATGCAGATATTGTAGTTAAGGAGGAAGAGTGTGAAATATTGGATGTGATAAACATAGGGAGAGAGGAAATATTAATGGGATTAGCATCCTTGAAAGTTGATAAATCACCAGGGCCAGTGAAATGTACCCCAGGTTGTTAAAAGAAGCGAGAGAGGAAATAGCAGAGGATCTGACCATCATTTCGTTCCTTAGCTCAATCCATATGGCCTCATTTGATGAACCTTCCAACATATCATCCCTCCTCACAGCTGTAATAGTTTCCTTGACCAAAATTGCCACTCCCATCCTTTCTTATTCCCCTCCCTATCGCGTCTGAAAACCCTGTAACCAGGAACGTGAGCTGCCATTCCTGTCCCTCCTTAAGCCATGTTTCTGTAATAGCTATGATATCATACTGTCACATGTCTGTCTGTGCCCTCAGCTCATCTGCTTCATTTGCTATACTCCTTGTATTGAAATAGATCCCCTTGAGCACTGCCAAACTTTTAATTTTCTAACCTTTGTTTCCTCTGTCTTCCAGACTCATCCATTAATTTTCTGCCTTCCATTTTCATTTCTGATTTTGTCCCAGCTGAGTCCACCCTCAGGACCCCATCCCCCTGTCAAACTAGTTTAAACCCTCCCCAACAGCAATAGCAAAATGTTCCACAAGGAACTCAGTCCCGGCTCTGTTCAGGTGCAACCCGTCCAGTCTGTACAGATCCCATCTCCCCCAGAGCCGGTCCCAATGTCCCAAGAATCTAAAGCCCTCCCTCCTGCACCATCTTTCCAGCCACACATTCATCTGTCTTATCCTTCTATTTCTATACTCACTTGTGCGAGGCACTGGGAGTAATCCGGAGATTACTACTTTTGAGGTCCTGCTTGCTAATTTCTTACCAAGTTCCCTAAATTCTGACTGCAAGACCACATCCCTCTTTCTATCTATGTCATTGGTTCCGATGTGGACCACGACTGCTGGCTGTTCACCCTCCCCTTCAGGATGCTCTGCAGCCGCTCAGTGACATCCTTGACCCTGGCACCAGGGAGGCAACACACCATCCTGGATTCACGTCTGCAGCCACAGAAACACCTGTCTGTTCCCCTGACTATTGAATCACCTATCACGATGGCTCTTCCAGTCTTCCCTGTACCCCGCTGTGCAGCTGAGCCACCTGTGGTGTCATGGACTTGGCTCTGGCTGCACTCCCCAGGTGAAGCATCACTTTCCTCAGTATTCAGACCTGTTGGAGAGTGAGATGCACTCAGGGGTCTCCTACACTACATGCCTGATTCTTTTTAACTGCCTTACTCAAAAAAAAATACCAGCTACTCACTTGTTCATTATTATTAAGCTAGTTGCACCCTAACAGTGGTGGCCTCTTTCTGTGCCATATTTTTTCTATGGTCTATGGGCCCGGGCCCTGACTCTCTGCTGTTTTACTGATGCGCTGCTCACCTCCTCATCACCACAGTCACATTCCTCGAGGTCCTCCACATATCCGTTCCCACACCGGTGCGCTCCATACAGTTTACTCATGTCCGGCCTGTTGTAGAGACACATCCCACCACCCTTTTGGAAATAATTCCGCAGCTTGGCCTGGCTGCAGGAACTGAATACACGTGGAAATGGGTGTCTGGAAAACAAGGAGGGGCAGTCAGAGCCTGGAACAGGAAGGAGGAGCCAGTCACACTCCTTCATCCTCACCCTCAATAACAATCCAGCCTCACACTCACTCTCACCCTTACCCCCAACACAGATAAGAGGGACGCTCAGTGTTGGGAGCGAAGGCTAAATGGAGAGAGGGAGGGGAGGAGGGAGGGGAAGGGGGGGAAAGGGGGGGGGAGGGGGAAAGGGGGGGGAGGGGGAAAGGGGGGAGCGTAGACGGGGAAAGGGGGAGAGGGTAGACGGGGGAGGGTAGACGGGGAAAGGGGGGCAGGGTAGATGGGGAAAGGGGGGAGGGGGGAGGAGGGAGGGGAAAGGGGGGGGAGGGGAAAGGGGGAAGGGGAGGGCGAAAAGGGGGGAAAGCGGGAGGGGGGAAAGCGGGAGGGGGGAAAGCGGGAGGGGGGAAAGCGGGAGGGGGGAAAGCGGGAGGGGGGAAAGCGGCGGAAGGGGGAGGCGGGGCAAGGGGGAGGCGGGGCAAGGGGGAGGCGGGGCAAGGGGGAGGCGGGGCAAGGGGGAGGCGGGGCAAGGGGGAGGCGGGGCAAGGGGGAGGCGGGGCAAGGGGGAGGCGGGGCAAGGGGGAGGCGGGGCAAGGGGGAGGCGGGGCAAGGGGGAGGCGGGGAGGTGGGGGAAGAGGGAAGGGGAGGTGGGGGAAGAGGGAAGGGGGAGGTGGGGGAAGAGGGAAGGGGAGGTGGGGGAAGAGGGAAGGGGGAGGTGGGGGAAGAGGGAAGAGGGAAGGGGGAGGTGGGGGAAGAGGGAAGGGGGAGGTGGGGGAAGAGGGAAGGGGGGGAAGGGGGAAGAGGGAAGGGGGGGAAGGGGGAAGAGGGAAGGGGGGAAGGGGGAAGAGGGAAGGGGGAGGTGGGGGAAGAGGGAAGGGGGAGGTGGGGGAAGAGGGAAGGGGGAGGTGGGGGAAGAGGGAAGGGGGAGGTGGGGGAAGAGGGAAGGGGGAGGTGGGGGAAGAGGGAAGGGGGGAAGGGGGAAGGGGGGGGAAGGGGGAAGGGGAAGAGGGAAGGGGGAGGTGGGGGAAGAGGGAAGGGGGAGGTGGGGGAAGAGGGAAGGGGGAGGTGGGGAAGAGGGAAGGGGGAGGTGGGGGAAGAGGGAAGGGGGAGGTGGGGAAGAGGGAAGGGGGAGGTGGGGAAGAGGGAAGGGGGAGGTGGGGGAAGAGGGAAGAGGGAAGGGGGAGGTGGGGGAAGAGGGAAGGAGGGGGGGGGGGGGAAGAGGAAGAGGGAAGGGGGAGGTGGGGGAAGAGGGGAGGGGGAAAGGAGAGGGGGGAGAGGGGAGGGGAAAGGAGAGGGGAGGGGGGAGAGGGGAGGCGGGAGGGGAGGGGACGGAGGGGAGGCGGGAGGGGAGGGGACGGAGGGGAGAGGGGAGGGGAGGGGACGGAGGGGAGAGGGGAGGGGAGGGGACGGAGGGGAGAGGGGAGGGGAGGGGACGGAGGGGAGAGGGAGGGAGGGACGGAGGGGAGAGGGGAGGGGAGGGGACGGAGGGGAGAGGGGAGGGGAGAGGGGAGGGGAGAGGGGAGGGGAGAGGGGAGGGGAGAGGGGAGGGGAGAGGGGAGGGGAGAGGGGAGGGGAGAGGGGAGGGGGGAGAGGGGAGGGGGGAGAGGGGAGGGGGGAGAGGGGAGGGGGGAGAGGGGAGGGGAGAGGGGAGGGGAGAGGGGAGGGGAGAGGGGAGGGGAGAGGGGAGGGGAGGGGAGGGGAAGGAGAGGGGAGAGGGAAGGAGAGGGGAGAGGGAAGGAGAGGGGGAGGGGAGGAGGAGGGGGTGAGGGTGGGAGAGGGAGGGGGTGAGGGTGGGAGGGGGAGGGAGTGAGGGGGGGAGAGGGTGAGTGTGGGAGGGGGAGGGGGAGGGGAGCAGAGGGGAGGGGAGGGGAGGGGGAGGGAGAGGGAGAGGGAGAGGGAGAGGGGGAGGGGGAGGGGGAGTAGAGGGGGAGTAGAGGGGGAGTAGAGGGGGAGGGGAGTGAAGGTGGGACGGTAAAGAGAGCGGGGTGGGAAGGGGTGGGAAGAGAGGGGGGAGGGAAGGGAGAAGAGAGGGGGGAGTGGAGGGTGAGGAGGGAGGGGAGGGAGGGAAGGGGGGGAAAGAGAGTGGGGAGGGAAGGGGTGGAAGAGAGGGGGGATGGAAGGGGGAAGAGAGCGGGGAGGGAAGGGGGATGAGAGGGGGGTGGGAAGGGGGATGAGAGGGGGGTGGGAAAGGGGGGAGGGAGGGGACGGAGGGGGAAGGTGGGGGAGGGAGGGGGAAGGTGGGGGAGGGAGGGGGAAGGTGGGGGAGGGAGGGGGAAGGTGGGGGAGGGAGGGGGAAGGTGGGGAGGGGGAGGGAGGGGGAGGGAGGGGGAAGGTGGGGAGGGGGAGGGAGGGGGAAGGTGGGGAGGGGGAAGGTGGGGAGGGGGAGGGAGGGGGAAGGTGGGGAGGGGGAGGGAGGGGGAAGGTGGGGACGGAGGTGGAAGGTGGGGGCGGGAGGGGGAAGGTGGGGGCGGGAGGGGGAAGGTGGGGGCGGGAGGGGGAAGGTGGGGGCGGGAGGGGGAAGGTGGGGGCGGGAGGGGGAAGGTGGGGGCGGGAGGGGGAAGGTGGGGGCGGGAGGGGGAAGGTGGGGGCGGGAGGGGGAAGGTGGGGGCGGGAGGGGGAAGGTGAGGGAGGAAGGGGGAAGGTGAGGGAGGAAGGGGGAAGGTGAGGGAGGAAGGGGGAAGGTGAGGGAGGAAGGGGGAAGGTGAGGGAGGAAGGGGGAGGGGAAGGGGGAGGGGGAGGGAGAAGTGGGAAGGGGGGGAAAGCGGGGGGGAAAGCGGGGGGGGGGGGAAGCGGGAGGGGGGGGAAGCGGGAGGGGGGGGAAGCGGGAGGGGGGGAAGCGGGAGGGGGGGGGAAGCGGGAGGGGGGGGAAGCGGGAGGGGGGGGAAAGCGGGAGGGGGGGGAAAGCGGGAGGGGGGGAAAGCGGGAGGGGGGGAAAGCGGGAGGGGGGGAAAGCGGGAGGGGGGGAAAGCGGGAGGGGGGGAAAGCGGGAGGGGGGGAAAGCGGGAGGGGGGGAAAGCGGGAGGGGGGGAAAGCGGGAGGGGGGGAAAGCGGGAGGGGGGGAAAGCGGGAGGGGGGGAAAGCGGGAGGGGGGGAAAGCGGGAGAGGGCGGAAGGGGGAGGTGGCGGAAGGGGGAGGTGGCGGAAGGGGGAGGTGGCGGAAGGGGGAGGTGGCGGAAGGGGGAGGTGGCGGAAGGGGGAGGTGGCGGAAGGGGGAGGTGGCGGAAGGGGGAGGTGGCGGAAGGGGGAGGTGGCGGAAGGGGGAGGTGGCGGAAGGGGGAGGTGGCGGAAGGGGGAGGTGGCGGAAGGGGGAGGTGGCGGAAGGGGGAGGTGGCGGAAGGGGGAGGTGGCGGAAGGGGGAGGTGGCGGAAGGGGGAGGTGGCGGAAGGGGGAGGTGGCGGAAGGGGGAGGTGGGGGAAGGGGGAGGTGGGGGAAGGGGGAAGGGGGAGGTGGGGGAAGAGGGAAGGGGGAGGTGAGGGAAGAGGGAAGTGGGAGGTGGGGGAAGAGGGAAGGGGGAGGTGGGGGTAGAGGGAAGGGGGAGGTGGGGGAAGAGGGAAGGGGGAGGTGGGGGAAGAGGGAAGAGGGAAGGGGGAGGTGGGGGAAGAGGGAAGGGGAGGGGGAGGAGAGGGGTGAGGAGGGGGAGGAGAGGGGTGAGGAGGGGGAGGAGAGAGGGGAGGGGAGAGGGGAGAGGGGAGAGGGGAGAGGGGAGAGGGGAGGGGAGAGGGGAGGGGAGAGGGGAGAGGGGAGGGGAGAGGGGAGGGGAGGAAGAGGGGAGGAAGAGGGGAGGAAGAGGGGAGGAAGAGGGGAGGAAGAGGGGAGGAAGAGGGGAGGAAGAGGGGAGGAAGAGGGGAGGAAGAGGGGAGGAAGAGGGGAGGAAGAGGGGAGGAAGAGGGGAGGAAGAGGGGAGGGTGAGGGGAGGAAGAGGGGAGGGGGAGGGGAGGAAGAGGGGAGGGTGAGGGGGAGGGGGAGGGTAAGGAGAGGGGGAGTAGAGGGGGAGGGGAGTGAGGGTGGGAGGGGGAAGAGAGCGGGGAGTGGAAGGGGAGGAAGAGAGGGGGGAGAGAAGGGGGAAGAGAGGGGGGAGTGGAGGGAGAGGAGGGAGGGAAGGGGGAAGAGAGCGGGGAGGGAAGGGGGGGGAAAAGTGGGGGGGGGAAGGGGGGGGAGGGAAAGGGGGGAGGGAAAGGGGGGAGGGAAAGGGGGGAGGGAAAGGGGGGAGGGAAAGGGGGGAGGGAAAGGGGGGAGGGAAAGGGGGGAGGGTGGGGAAAGCTGTGGGAGAGAGCGGGAAGCTGGGGGAGGGAGGGGGAAGGTGGGGGAGGGAGGGGGAAGGGGGAAGGTGGGGGAGGGAGGGGGAAGGGGGAAGGTGGGGGAGGGAGGGGGAAGGGGGAAGGGGGAGGGAGGGGGAAGGTGGGGGAGGGAGGGGGAAGGTGAGGGAGGAAGGGGGAAGGTGAGGGAGGAAGGGGGAAGGTGAGGGAGGAAGGGGGAAGGTGAGGGAGGAAGGGGGAGGGGGACGGGGAGGGAGGGGGAAGGTGGGGGAGGGAGGGGGAAGGTGAGGGAGGAAGGGGGAAGGTGAGGGAGGAAGGGGGAAGGTGAGGGAGGAAGGGGGAAGGTGAGGGAGGAAGGGGGAAGGTGAGGGAGGAAGGGGGAAGGTGAGGGAGGAAGGGGGAAGGTGAGGGGGGAAGGGGGAAGGTGAGGGAGGAAGGGGGAAGGTGAGGGAGGAAGGGGGAAGGTGAGGGAGGAAGGGGGAGGGGAGGGGGAGCGGTTGAGGGTGGGAGGGGGAGGTAGTGAGGGGGGGAGAGGGTGAGTGTGGGAGGGGGAGGGGGAGAGGAGGGGGAGGGGAGGAAGAGGGGAGGGGGAGGGGAGGAAGAGGGGAGGGGGAGGGGAGGAAGAGGGGAGGGTGAGGGGAGGAAGAGGGGAGGAAGAGGGGAGGAAGAGGGGAGGAAGAGGGGAGGAAGAGGGGAGGAAGAGGGGAGGGGGAGGGGAGGAAGAGGGGAGGGTGAGGGGGAGGGTAAGGAGAGGGGGAGTAGAGGGGGAGGGGAGTGAGGGTGGGAGGGGGAAGAGAGCGGGGAGTGGAAGGGGAGGAAGAGAGGGGGGAGAGAAGGGGGAAGAGAGGGGGGAGTGGAGGGAGAGGAGGGAGGGAAGGGGGAAGAGAGCAGGGAGGGAAGGGGGGGGAAAAGTGGGGGGTGGGAAGGGGGGGAGGGAAAGGGGGGAGGGAAAGGGGGGAGGGAAAGGGGGGAGGGAAAGGGGGGAGGGAAAGGGGGGAGGGAAAGGGGGGAGGGAAAGGGGGGAGGGAAAGGGGGGAGGGAAAGGGGGGAGGGTGGGGAAAGCTGTGGGAGAGAGCGGGAAGCTGGGGGAGGGAGGGGGAAGGTGGGGGAGGGAGGGGGAAGGGGGAAGGTGGGGGAGGGAGGGGGAAGGGGGAAGGTGGGGGAGGGAGGGGGAAGGGGGAAGGGGGAGGGAGGGGGAAGGTGGGGGAGGGAGGGGGAAGGTGAGGGAGGAAGGGGGAAGGTGAGGGAGGAAGGGGGAAGGTGAGGGAGGAAGGGGGAAGGTGAGGGAGGAAGGGGGAGGGGGACGGGGAGGGAGGGGGAAGGTGGGGGAGGGAGGGGGAAGGTGAGGGAGGAAGGGGGAAGGTGAGGGAGGAAGGGGGAAGGTGAGGGAGGAAGGGGGAAGGTGAGGGAGGAAGGGGGAAGGTGAGGGAGGAAGGGGGAAGGTGAGGGAGGAAGGGGGAAGGTGAGGGAGGAAGGGGGAAGGTGAGGGAGGAAGGGGGAAGGTGAGGGAGGAAGGGGGAAGGTGAGGGAGGAAGGGGGAAGGTGAGGGGGGAAGGGGGAAGGTGAGGGAGGAAGGGGGAAGGTGAGGGAGGAAGGGGGAAGGTGAGGGAGGAAGGGGGAGGGGAGGGGGAAAGGTGAGGGGGACGGGGAGGGAGGGGGAAGGTGGGGTGGGAGAAGGGGCAAGGGGGAGGTGGGGCAAGGGGGAGGTGGGGCAAGGGGGAGGTGGGGCAAGGGGGAGGTGGGGCGGGAAAAGGGGGAAGGGGGAGGTGGGGCGGGAGAAGGGGGAGGGGGGAGGTGGGGGAAGGGGGAAGGGGGAGGTGGGGGCAGGGGGAGGTGGGGGCAGGGGGAGGTGGCGCAAGGGGGAGGTGGCGCAAGGGGGAGGTGGCGCAAGGGGGAGGTGGGGGTGGGAGAAGGGGGAGGTGGGGGAAGGAGGAGGTGGGGGAAGAGGGAAGAGGGGGGAGGTGGGGGAAGAGGGAAGAGGGGGGAGGTGGGGGAAGAGGGAAGGGGGAGGTGGGGGAAGAGGGAAGGGGGAGGTGGGGGAAGAGGGAAGGGGGAGGTGGGGGAAGAGGGAAGGGGGAGGTGGGGGAAGCGGGATGGGGGAGGTGAGGGAAGAGGGAAGGGGGAGGTGAGGGAAGAGGGAAGGGGGAGGTGAGGGAAGCGGGAAGGGGGAGGTGGGGGAAGCGGGATGGGGGGGAAAGCGGGATGGGGGGGAAAGCGGGATGGGGGGGAAAGCGGGATGGGGGGGAAAGCGGGATGGGGGGGAAAGCGGGATGGGGGGGAAAGCGGGATGGGGGGGAAAGCGGGATGGGGGGGAAAGCGGGATGGGGGGAAAGCGGGATGGGGGGGAAAGCGGGATGGGGGGGAAAGCGGGATGGGGGGGAAAGCGGGATGGGGGGGAAAGCGGGATGGGGGGGAAAGCGGGATGGGGGGGAAAGCGGGATGGGGGAGAAAGCGGGATGGGGGAGAAAGCGGGATGGGGGAGAAAGCGGGATGGGGGAGAAAGCGGGATGGGGGAGAAAGCGGGATGGGGGAGAAAGCGGGATGGGGGGGAAAGCGGGATGGGGGAGAAAGCGGGATGGGGGGGAAAGCGGGATGGGGGGGAAAGCGGGATGGGGGGGAAAGCGGGATGGGGGGACGCGGGATGGGGGGACGCGGGATGGGGGGACGCGGGATGGGGGGACGCGGGATGGGGGGACGCGGGATGGGGGGACGCGGGATGGGGGGACGCGGGATGGGGGGACGCGGGATGGGGGGACGCGGGATGGGGGGACGGAGTGAGGGTGGGAGGGAAGGGGACGGGAGTGCAGCGGAGTGGAGGGGAAGAGAGGGGAGTAGAAGAGAGGGCAGGGGAGGGGAAGAGAGGGGTGAGGGTGAGTGTGGGAGGGGGAGGGAATGTGGGAGGGGGAGGGAGTGAGGGAGGGGGAGGGAGTGAGGGAGTGAGGGTGGGAGGGGGAGGGAGTGAGGGTGGGAGGGGGAGGGAGTGAGGGTGGGAGGGGGAGGGAGTGAGGGAGGAAGGGGGAGCGAGGGAAAAAAGGAGGGAGAGGGAAGGAGGGGGAGGAAGGGAGGGGGAGGAAGGGAGGGGGAGGAAGGGAGGGGGAGGAAGGGAGGGGGAGAAAGGGAGGGAGAAAGGAAGGAAGGAAGGGATAGAGGGAGAGAGGAAATAAAGGAGACAGGAAAGAAGGGATAGAGGGAGTGAGAAAGGGACGGTGAAAGGGAGGGATAGAGGGAGGGTTGGAGAAAGGGACGGAGAGGGAGGGGAAAGTGGAAGGGGGAAGAGAGGGGGGAGGGAAGGGGGGGGAAGAGAGGGGGGAGGGAAGGGGGGGGAAGAGAGGAGGGAGGGAAGGGGGGGAAGAGAGGGGGGAGGGAAGGGGGAGGGAAGGGGTAAGAAAGGGGGGAGGAGGGAAAGGGGGAAGGGAAAGGGGAGGAGGGAAAGGGGGAAGGGAAAGGGGGGGAGGGAAAGGGGGGGAGGGAAAGGGGGGGAGGGAAAGGGGGGGAGGGAAAGGGGGGGAGGGGGGACGGAGGGGGAAGGTGGGGGAGGGAGGGGGAAGGTGGGGGAGGGAGGGGGAAGGTGGGGGAGGGAGGGGGAAGGTGGGGGAGGGAGGGGGAAGGGGGTGAAGGGGGGGGGGAAGGGGGTGAAGGGGGGGAGGGGGAGGGAGCGGGAAGGGGGGAGGGAGGGGAAAGGGGAGGGAAGGGGAAGGTGGGGACGGAGGGGGAAGGTAGGGGAGGGAGGGGGAAGCTGGGGGAGTGAGGGGGAAGGTGGGGGAGGGAGGGGGGAAGGTGGGGGAGGGAGGGGGGAAGTGGGGGAGGGAGGGGGAAGTGGGGGAGGGAGGGGGAAGTGGGGGAGGGAGGGGGAAGTGGGGGAGGGAGGGGGAAGGGGAAAGGGGGAGGGAAGGGGAAGGAGGGGGAAGGAGTACGTAGGGAAGGGGGAGGTGGGAGAAGGAGGAAGGGGGAGGGGGAACGGGGATGTGGGGGCGCGGGGAGGGGATGTGGGGGCGCGGGGAGGGGAAGGAGGGGAGGGGGAGGGGGTAAGCGGGAAGGGGGGTAAGCAGGAAGGGGGGGGAAGCCGGAAGGGGGGGAAGCCGGAAAGGGGGGGAAGCCGGAAAGGGGGGGAAGCCGGAAGGGGGGGGAAGCCGGAAGGGGGGGAAGCGGGAGGGGGGGGGAAGCGGGAGGGGGGGGGGAAGCGGGAGGGGGGACGGGGGTGGGGGGAAGGGTGAGGGGGGAAGGGTGAGGTGGGGAGCGGGATGGGTGGAAAGCGGGATGGGTGGAAAGCGGGAGGGGTGGAAAGCGGGAGGGGTGGAAAGCGGGAGGGGGGGAAAGCGGGAGGGGGGGAAAGCGGGAGGGGGGGAAAGCGGGAGGGGGGGAAAGCGGGAGGGGGGGAAAGCGGGAGGGGGGGAAAGCGGGAGGGGGGGAAAGCGGGAGGGGGGGAAAGCGGGAGGGGGGGAAAGCGGGAGGGGGGGAAAGCGGGAGGGGGGAAAGCGGGAGGGGGGAAAGCGGGAGGGGGGGAAAGCGGGGGGGGGGGGGGGGGGGGGGAAAGCGGGGGGGGGGGGGGGGGGGGGGGGGGGGGGGGGGGGGGGGGGGGGGAGGGGGGGGGGGGGGGGGGGGGGGGGGGGGGAAGCGGGGGGGGGGGAAAGCGGGAGGGGGGGAAAGCGGGAGGGGGGGAAGCGGGAGGGGGGGAAGCGGGAGGGGGGACGGGGGGAAGGGGGTGGGGGGAAGGGTGAGGGGGGAAGGGTGAGGGGGGAAGGGTGAGGTGGGAAGGGTGAGGTGGGAAGGGTGAGGTGGGAAGGGTGAGGTGGGAAGGGTGAGGTGGGAAGGGTGAGGTGGGAAGGGTGAGGTGGGGAGCGGGAGGGGTGGAAAGCGGGAGGGGTGGAAAGCGGGAGGGGTGGAAAGCGGGAGGGGTGGAAAGCGGGAGGGGTGGAAAGCGGGAGGGGTGGAAAGCGGGAGGGGTGGAAAGCGGGAGGGGGGGGAAGCGGGAGGGGGGGGAAGCGGGAGGGGGGGGAAGCGGGAGGGGGGGGAAGCGGGAGGGGGGGGAAGCGGGAGGGGGGGGAAGCGGGAGGGGGGAAGCGGGAGGGGGGACGCGGGTGGGGGGAAGGGTGAGGGGGGAAGGGTGAGGTGGGAAGGGTGAGGTGGGAAGGGTGAGGTGGGGAGCGGGATGGGTGGAAAGCGGGAGGGGTGGAAAGCGGGAGGGGTGGAAAGCGGGAGGGGTGGAAAGCGGGAGGGGTGGAAAGCGGGAGGGGTGGAAAGCGGGAGGGGTGGAAAGCGGGAGGGGTGGAAAGCGGGAGGGGTGGAAAGCGGGAGGGGTGGAAAGCGGGAGGGGGGGGAAGCGGGAGGGGGGGGAAGCGGGAGGGGGGGGAAGCGGGAGGGGGGGGAAGCGGGAGGGGGGGGAAGCGGGAGGGGGGGGAAGCGGGAGGGGGGAAGCGGGAGGGGGGACGCGGGTGGGGGGAAGGGTGAGGGGGGAAGGGTGAGGTGGGAAGGGTGAGGTGGGAAGGGTGAGGTGGGGAGCGGGATGGGTGGAAAGCGGGAGGGGTGGAAAGCGGGAGGGGTGGAAAGCGGGAGGGGTGGAAAGCGGGAGGGGTGGAAAGCGGGAGGGGTGGAAAGCGGGAGGGGGGGAAAGCGGGAGGGGTGGAAAGCGGGAGGGGTGGAAAGCGGGAGGGGTGGAAAGCGGGAGGGGGGGAAAGCGGGAGGGGGGGAAAGCGGGAGGGGGGGAAAGCGGGAGGGGGGGAAAGCGGGAGGGGGGGAAAGCGGGAGGGGGGGAAAGCGGGAGGGGGGGAAGCGGGAGGGGGGGAAGCGGGAGGGGGGGAAGCGGGAGGGGGGGAAGCGGGAGGGGGGACGGGGGGAAGGGGGTGGGGGGAAGGGTGAGGGGGGAAGGGTGAGGGGGGAAGGGTGAGGGGGGAAGGGTGAGGTGGGAAGGGTGAGGTGGGAAGGGTGAGGTGGGAAGGGTGAGGTGGGAAGGGTGAGGTGGGGAGCGGGATGGGTGGAAAGCGGGAGGGGTGGAAAGCGGGAGGGGTGGAAAGCGGGAGGGGTGGAAAGCGGGAGGGGTGGAAAGCGGGAGGGGTGGAAGCGGGAGGGGTGGAAGCGGGAGGGGTGGAAGCGGGAGGGGGGGAAGCGGGAGGGGGGGAAGCGGGAGGGGGGGAAGCGGGAGGGGGGGAAGCGGGAGGGGGGGAAGCGGGAGGGGGGAAAGCGGGAGGGGGGAAAGCGGGAGGGGGGGAAAGCGGGAGGGGGGAAAGCGGGAGGGGGGAAAGCGGGAGGGGGGAAAGCGGGAGGGGGGACGGGGGGAAGGGGGTGGGGGGAAGGGTGAGGGGGGAAGGGTGAGGGGGGAAGGGTGAGGTGGGAAGGGTGAGGTGGGAAGGGTGAGGTGGGGGAGCGGGAAGGGGGGAAGCGGGAAGGGGGGAAGCGGGAGGTGGGGGAGCGGGAGGTGGGGGAGCGGGATGGGTGGAAAGCGGGATGGGTGGAAAGCGGGATGGGGGGAAAGCGGGATGGGGGGAAAGCGGGAGGGGGGGAAAGCGGGAGGGGGGGAAAGCGGGAGGGGGGGAAAGCGGGAGGGGGGGAAGCGGGAGGGGGGGAAGCGGGAGGGGGGGGAAGGGTGAGGGGGGAAGGGTGAGGGGGGAAAGCGGGATGGGGGAAGCGGGATGGGGGGTAAGAGGGAAGGGGAAGGCGAGGTTGTGGTATGGGAAGGGGGAGGTGGGGAAGGGGGAGGTGGGGAAGGGGGAGGTGGGGGAGGGAGGTAGGGAGGGGGAAGAGGGAGGTAGGGGGGGGGGGAAGAGGGAGGTAGGGGGGGGAAGAGGGAGGTAGGGAGGGGGAAGAGGGAGGTAGGGAGGGGGAAGAGGGAGGTAGGGAGGGGGAAGAGGGAGGTAGGGAGGGGGAAGAGGGAGTTGAGGGAGGAGGAACGGGGAAGCGGAGGTGGCGGAAGGGGGAGGTGGGTGATGGGGGAAGGGGGAGGTGGGGGAAAGAGGGAAGAGGGAGGTGGGTGATGGGGGATGGGGGAGGTGGTGGAGTGGGAAGGGGGAGATGGGAGAGGGGCAGTTGGGGAGGGCAGAGGGGGGAGGTGGGTTAGGGGGAGGTGGGGAAGGGGGAGGTGGGGAAGGGGGAGGTGGGGAAGGGGGAGGTGGGGGATGGGGGAATAGGGAGGTGGTGGATGGGGGAGGGAAGGGGCAGGGGGGAAAGGGGGAGGGTGACGTGGTAGAGGGGGAAGGGTGAGATGGGGGAAGGGGCGAGGGGGAAGGGTGAGATGGGGGAAGGGGCAGGGGGGAAGGGGGAGGTGGGGAAGCGGGAGGTGGGGAAGGGGGAGGTGGGGAGGGGGAGGTGGGGAGGGGGAGGTGGGGAGGGGGAGGTGGGGAGGGGGAGGTGGGGAGGGGGAGGTGGGGAGGTAGGAAGGGGGAAGTGGGTGATGGGAGAAGGGGGAGGAGGGGATGGGGGAAGGCGGAGGTGGGGGATGGGGGGGGAAGGGGGGAGGGGGATGTGATGGAGGAGGAAGGGTGAGGTGGCGGAGGGGGAAGGGGGAGATGGGGAGGGGGAGATGGGGGAGGTGGGGAAGGGGGAGGTGGGGAAGGGGGAGGTGGGGAAGGGGGAGGTGGGGAAGGGGGAGGTGGGGAAGGGGGAGGTTTTAGAGGTTGGGGAAGCGGCAGTGGGGGAAGGGTGAGGGGGAGTTGGGAATGGGAGTTGGGGGAGGGGGGAAAGGGGAATGCTGGAAGGGGAAAGGGGGAAGCGGGGAGGGGAAAGGGGGTGGGGGATAGGGGAGGGAGAGGGGGAGAGGCTGAAAGGGGAGGGAGAGGGGGAGAGGCTGAAAGGGGAGGGAGAGGGGGAAAACGGGGGAGGGGGAAAACGGGGGAGGGGGAAAACGGGGGAGGGGGAAAACGGGGGAGGGGGAAAACGGGGGAGGGGGAAAACGGGGGAGGGGGAAAACGGGGGAGGGAGGAAAGGGGGAGGGAGGAAAGGGGGAGGGAGGAAAGGGGGAGGGAGGAAAGGGGGGAGGGAGGAAAGGGGGGAGGGAGGAAAGGGGGGAGGGAGGAAAGGGGGGAGGGAGGAAAGGGGGGAGGGGGTGAAAGGGGGGAGGGAGGAAAGGGGGGAGGGGGTGAAAGGGGGGAGGGGGTGAAAGGGGGGAGGGGGTGAAAGGGGGGAGGGGGTGAAAGGGGGGAGGGGGTGAAAGGGGGGAGGGGGTGAAAGGGGGGAGGGGGTGAAAGGGGGGAGGGGGTGAAAGGGGGGAGGGGGAAAGGGGGGAGGGGGAAAGGGGGGAGGGGGAAAGGGGGGAGGGGGAAAGGGAAAGGGGGGAGGGGGGAAAGGGGGGAGGGGGGAAAGGGGTGAAAGGGGGGAGGGGGAGGGGGGAAGGGGTGGTGAGGGAAAGGAGGGAAGGGGAAAGGAGGGAGGGGGAATGTGGAGGGGGAATGGTGGAGGGGGAATGGTGGAGGGGGAATGGTGGAGGGGGAAAAGGGGGAGGGGGAAAAGGGGGAGGGGGAAAAGGGGGAGGGGGAAAAGGGGGAGGGGGAAAAGGGGGAGGGGGAAAAGGGGGAGGGGGAAAAGGGGGAGGGGGAAAAGGGGGAGGGGGGAAAGTGAAAGGGGAAGAGGGGAGGGGGAAATGGTGAGGGGGAAGCGGGGAGGGGGAAGCGGGGAGGGGGGAAGCGGGGAGGGGGGAAGCGGGGAGGGGGGAAGCGGGGAGGGGGGAAGCGGGGAGGGGGAAGCGGGGAGGGGGGAAGCGGGGAGGGGGGAAGCGGGGAGGGGGGAAGCGGGGAGGGGGGAAGCGGGGAGGGGGGAAGCGGGGAGGGGGGAAGCGGGGAGGGGGGAAAGGGGAGGGGGGAAAGGGGAGGGGGGAAAGGGGAGGGGGGAAAGGGGAGGGGGGAAAGGGGGAAAGGGGAAAGGGGAGGGGGGTGGGGGGAAAGGGGAGGGTGGAAGGGGAGGGGGGAGAGGGGAAAGGGGTGGGGGGAAAGGGTAGGGGGGAAGGGGTGGGGGGGAAGGGGCGGGGGGGAAGGGGCGGGGGGGAAGGGGCGGGGGGGAAGGGGAGGGAAAGTGAAAGGGGAAGCGGGGAGGGGGGAAAAGCGGGGAGGGGGGAAAAGCGGGGAGGGGGGAAAAGCGGGGAGGGGGGAAAAGCGGGGAGGGGGGAAAAGCGGGGAGGGGGAAAAAGCGGGGAGGGGGGAAAAGCGGGGAGGGGGAAAAGCGGGGAGGGGGGAAAAGCGGGGAGGGGGGAAAAGCGGGGAGGGGGGAAAAGCGGGGAGGGGGGAAAAGCGGGGAGGGGGGAAAAGCGGGGAGGGGGGAAAGCGGGGAGGGGGAAAGCGGGGAAAGCGGGGAGGGGGGAAAAGGGGAGGGGGGAAAAGGGGAGGGGGGAAAAGGGGAAAGGGGAGGGGGGTGGGGGGAAAGGGGAGGGTGGAAGGGGAGGGGGGAGAGGGGAAAGGGGTGGGGGAAAGGGTAGGGGGGAAGGGGTGGGGGGGAAGGGGTGGGGGGGAAGGGGCGGGGGGAAAGGGAGGGAAAGTGAAAGGGGAAGCGGGGAGGGGGGAAAAGCGGGGAGGGGGGAGGGGAAAAGCGGAGGGGGGAAAAGCGGAGGGGGGAAAAGGGGAGGGGGGAAAAGGGGAGGGGGGAAAAGGGGAGGGGGGAAAAGGGGAGGGGGGAAAGCGGGGAGGGGGGAAAAGGGGAGGGGGGAAAAGGGGAGGGGGGAAAAGGGGAGGGGGGAAAGGGGTAGGGGAGAGGGGAAAGGGCTAGGGGAAAGGGGAGAGGGGAAAGGGGGCAGGGGGAAAGGGGGCAGGGGGAAAGGGGGCAGGGGAAAGGGGGCAGGGGAAAGGGGGCAGGGGAAAGGGGGTAGGGGGAAAGGGGGTAGGGGGTAGGGGGAAAGGGGGTAGGGGGAAAGGGGGTAGGGGGAAAGGGGGAAAGGGGTGGGGGAAAGGGGGAGAGGGGGAAAGGGGGAGAGGGGGAGAGGGGGAAAGGGGGAGGGGGGAAAGGGGGAGGGGGGAATGGGGGAGGGGGGAATGGGGGAGGGGGGAATGGGGGAGGGGGGAATGGGGGAGGGGGGAATGGGGGAGGGGGGAATGGGGGAGGGGGGAAAGGGGGAGGGGGGAAAGGGGGAGGGGGGAAAGGGGGAGGGGGGAAAGGGGGAGGGGGGAAAGGGGGAGGGGGGAAGGGGGGAGGGGGGGAGGGGGGAGGGGGGGAGGGGGGAAAGGGGGAGGGGGGAAGGGGGGAAAGGGGGAGGGGGGAAGGGGGGAGGGGGGAGGGGGATAGGGGGGAGGGGGATAGGGGGGAGGGGGATAGGGGGGAGGGGGATAGGGGGGAGGGGGATAGGGGGGAGGGGGATAGGGGGGAGGGGGATAGGGGGGAGGGGGATAGGGGGGAGGGGGAAAGGGGGAGGGGGAAAGGGGGAGGGGGAAAGGGGGAGGGGGAAAGGGGGAGGTTGAGGAAGGGGAGGTTGAGGAAGGGGAGGTTGAGGAAGGGGAGGTGGGGGAGGGGGAAAGAGGGAGTGGGAGGTGGGGGAGGGGGGGGAAGTGGGGTGTTGCTATGATATTGTTGCTGTCTTCTCACCCTGTTGCCGCCGCCATGATGCAGCCTCCCTGTTCGGCTGAGGCCTGGACACAGCACCCCTGGACATCATGGTTCATTCCAAAATTGTGGCCAATCTCGTGGGCCATGGTGGCAGCTGCTCCAATCGCGGGAGCCGAATGATCCTGGGAGGGAGCAAAACAAAACAATTGGAGCATTGAGTGGCTCCCTCCTACTGACCCCGCCCCCTCTGGCTCCACCTCTGATCCCTCCTGCTGACCCCACCCCCTCTGGCTCCACCTCTGATCCCTCCTGCTGACCCCACCCCCTCTGGCTCCACCTCTGATCCCTCCTGCTGACCCTGCCCCCTCTGGCTCCACCTCTGATCCCTCCTGCTGACCCCGCCCCCTCTGGCTCCACCTCTGATCCCTCCTGCTGACCCCGCCCCCTCTGGCCCCACCTCTGCTGCCTCCTACTCCTCTGGCCACAACCCACAGGCCACGCCTCCCCCTGGCCGCTCCTCCCACTTGCTCTGTCTCCCACTGATTGCTGGGGGAGGGGAGAGTCCGCAGGAAAGGAGAAGATTTAGGCAAAGGGTTGGGTGAAGGGGGAGGTTGACGAGGGAGAGGGGAAGACGTTTGGGAGGGAAGGCGTATGGGGGAGAGGGTGGGGCAGAGGGGGAGGGGAGAGGGTGGGGATGAGGGAGCGAGGGTGTGAGGATGAAGGAGCGAGGGGTGAGGATGAAGGAGCGAGGGGGCGGGTGAGGAGTGAGGCTGAGGGAGTGAGGGAGTGAGAGGGCGGGTGAGGAGCAAGGCTGAGGGAGTGAGGGTGCGAGGGGGTGGGTGAGGAGCGAGGCTGAGGGAGTGAGGGTGCGAGGGGGTGGGTGAGGAGCGAGAGTGAGGGAGCGAAGGGGCGTGTGAGGAGCGAGGCTGAGGGAGTGAGGGGGTGGGTGAGGAGTGAGACTGATGGAGTGAGGGGGCGGGTGAGGAGTGAGGCTGAGCGAGTGAGGGAGTGAGGGGGCGGGTGAGGAGTGAGGCTGAGCGAGTGAGGGAGCGAGAGGGCGGGTGAGGAGCGAGGCTGAGGGAGTGAGGGGGCGGGTGAGGAGCGAGGCTGAGGGAGTGAGGGGGCGGGTGAGGAGCGAGGCTGAGGGAGTGAGGGAGCGAGAGGGCGGGTGAGGAGCGAGGCTGAGGGAGTGAGGGGGCGGGTGCGGAGAGAGGCTGAGGGTGTGAGGGGGTGAGTGAGGAGGGAGGCTGTCACTCTGTCCCCAGTTAGAATGAAGAGTAGTTCAGGAAGAGGAGGGTCAGATTGAGGACGAGGCTAACGAGGATGGGAAATATATACAGACATGGAGCAGATATAAATCCAGTTGGTGAGCTGCAGTCATGGGGATCTGATATCATCACAGGAACAAGGCTTAAACAAGGGGAGCATTCAGAACATAATATTCCTGACGACAGTATATTCAGAATAAAGAGGGAAGGATAAAATGGAGGGGGTGGGGTGACAGTCTTGATCAAAGATGCTGTGACAGCACTAGAATGAGTTAATGTAGTTGAGCATTCAAAGACAGAATCTATCTGGTTCGAATGAAGGAACAATAGAGGAGTTAGTTATTTTATTGCTGGCTGTGTGCAAAAGGCCACCAAATAATGGTAAGTAGATAAAGGAGCAAATCTGAAGAAATATGCAAGAACAAGAAACACTGACAATGGGGGACTTCAATTATCCGAATATAGAATGAGATAGTAACAATGTAAGATTGGAGAGGAATTCCTGAAATGTGCACAAGAGAACTTTTTAAAAAATCAGTGTGTTTCCACTCCAATGAAGAGGAAGGAATGCTGGGTCTAATGCTGGGGAATGATGAGGGGCAAGTGAAACATTTTTACAATTCATTCACGGAATGCGGGCGTCACTGGCCAGGCCAGCATTTATTGCCCATCCCTAATTGCTCTTGAGAAGGTGGTGGTGAGCTGCCTTCTTGAACCATGTGGGGTAGGTACACCCACAGTGCTGTTAGGAAGGGAGTTCCAGGATTTTAACCCAGCGACAGTGAAGGAACGGCGATATAGTTCCAAGTCAGGATGGTGTGTGACTTGGAGGGGAACTTGCAGGTGGTGGTGTTCCCGTGTATCTGCTGCCCTTGTCCTTCTAGTTGGTAGAGGTTGCGGGTTTGGAAGGTGCTGTCGAAGGAGCCTTGGTGCGTTGCTGCAGTGCATCTTGTAGATGGTACGCACTGCTGCCACTGTGCGTCGGTGGTGGAGGGAGTGAATGTTTGTAGATGGGGTGCCAGTTAAGTGGGTTTCTTTGTCCTGGATGGTGTCGAGCTTCTTGAATGTTGTTGGAGCTGCACCCATCCAGGCAAGTGGAGAGTATTCCATCACACTCCTGACTTGTGCCTTGTAGATGGTGGACAGGCTTTGGGGAATCAGGAGGTGAGTTACTCACAGCAGGATTCCCAGCCTCTGACCTGCACTTGTAGCCACGGTATTTATATGGCTACTCCAGTTCAGTTTCTGGTCAATGGTAGCCCCTAGGATGTTGACACTGACTCTTCCACCACTGAAACTAGTTTAAACTAGTTTGGCAGGGGTATGGGAACCGGAGCTACGGATCAGTAGATGGGGTAGCTGTTGAACAGGAAGATACCGAGTGCAGAGAGTCTGTGAGGAAGGTTAGACAATTTACACGACAAAGTTGCAGCCAGTATGATGGGTTGAAGTGTGTCTATTTTAACGCAAGAAGTGTCAGGAATAAGGGTGATGAACTTAGAGCATGGATCAGTACTTGGAGCTACGATGTTGTGGCCATTACGGAGACGTGGATATCACAGGGGCAGGAATGGATGCTGGATGTTCCGGGGTTTAGATGTTACAAAAGGAATAGGGAGGGAGGTAAAAGAGGTGGGGGAGTGGCATTGCTAATCAGGGATAGTATCACAGCTGCAGAAAGGGAGGTCGTCGAGGAGGGTTTGTCTATTGAGTCATTATGGGTGGAAGTCAGAAACAGGAAAGGAGCAGTCACTTTGTTGGGAGTTTTCTATAGACCCCCCAATAGCAACAGAGACAAGGGGGAACAGATTGGGAGGCAGATTTTGGAAAGGTGCAGAAGTAACAGGGTTGTTGTCATGGGTGACTTCAACTTCCCTAATATTGATTGGAACCTCCTTAGTGCAAATAGTTTGGATGGAGTAGTTTTTGTCAGGTGTGTCCAGGAAGGTTTCCTGACTCAATATGTAGATAGGCCGACTAGAGGGGAGACTATGTTGGACTTGGTGCTTGGCAACGAACCAGGCCAGGTGGCAGATCTCTTGGTGGGAGAGCATTTCGGTGATAGTGATCACAACTCCCTGACCTTTACTATAGTCATGGAGAGGGACAGGAGCAGACGGGATGGGAAAATATTTAATTGGGGGAGGGGGAATTACAATGCTATTAGGCAGGAACTGGGGAGCATAAATTGGGAACAGATGTTCTCGGGGAAATGCACGACAGAAATGTGGAGGTTGTTTAGGGAGCACTTGCTGCGACTGCTGGATAGGTTTGTCCCGATGAGGCAAGGAAGGGATGGTAGGGTGAAGGAACCTTGGATGACAAGTGATGTGGAACAGCTAGTCAAGAGGATGAAGGAAGCTTACTTAAGGTTGAGGAAGCAAGGATCAGACAGGGCTCTAGAGGGTTACAAGGTAGCCAGGAAGGAACTGAAGAATGCACTTAGGAGAGCTAGAAGGGGACATGAAAAAGTCTTGGCGGGTAGGATTAAGGAAAATCCCAAGGCGTTCTACACTTATGTCAGGAACAAGAGGATGGCCAGAGTGAGGGTAGGGCCGATCAGGGATAATGGAGGGAACTTATGCCTGGAGTCGGAGGAGGTAGGGGAGGTCCTAAATGAATACTTTGCTTCAGTATCCACTAGTGAGAGGGACCTGGTCGTTTGTGAGGACAGCGTGGAACAGGCTGATATGCTCGAACAGGTTGAGGTTAAGAGGGAGGATGTGCTGGAAATTTTGAATGATATGAGGATAGATAAGTCCCCGGGGCCAGACGGGATATACCCAAGGATATTACGGGAAGCGAGGGAAGAGATTGCTGCGCCTTTGGCGATGATCTTTGCGTCTTCACTGTCCACTGGAGTAGTACCGGATGATTGGAGGGCGGCAAATGTTGTTCCCTTGTTCAAGAAAGGGAATAGGGATAACCCTGGGAATTATAGACCAGTCAGTCTTACGTCGGTAGTGGGCAAATTATTGGAGAGGATTCTGAGAGACAGGATTTATGATTATTTGGAAAAGCATGGTTTGATTAGAGACAGTCAGCATGGCTTTGTGAGGGGCAGGTCATGCCTCACAAGCCTCACTGAATTCTTTGAAGATGTGACAAAACACATTGATGAAGGAAGAGCAGTGGATGTGGTGTATATGGATTTTAGCAAGGCGTTTGATAAGGTTCCCCATGGTAGGCTCATTCAGAAAGTAAGGAGGCATGGGATACAGGGAAATTTGGCTGTCTGGATACAGAATTGGCTGGCCCATAGAAGACAGAGGGTGGTAGTAGATGGAAAGTATTCAGCATGGAGCTCAGTGACCAGTGGTGTTCCACAGGGATCTGTTCTGGGACCTCTGCTCTTTGCGATTTTTATAAATGACTTGGATGAGGAAGTGGAAGGCTGGGTTAGCAAGTTTGCCGATGACGCAAAGGTTGCTGGAGTTGTGGATAGTGTGGAAGGCTGTTGTAGGTTGCAACGGGACATTGACAGGATGCAGAGCTGGGCTGAGAAGTGGCAGATGGAGTTCAACTTGGAAAAGTGTGAAGTGATTCATTTTGGAAGGTCGAATGTGAATGCGGAATACAGGCTTAAAGACAGGATTCTTGGTAGTGTGGAGGAACAGAGGGATCTTGGGGTCCATGTCCATAGATCCCTCAAAGTTGCCACCCCAAGTTGATAGGGTTGTTAAGAAGGCGTATGGTGTGTTGGCTTTTATTAACAGGGGGATTGAGTTTAAGAGCCGCGAGGTTATGCTGCAGCTCTATAAAGCCCTGGTTAGACCACACTTGGAATATTGTGTTCAGTTCTGGTCACCTCATTATAGGAAGGATGTGGAAGCTTTAGAGAGGGTGCAGAGGAGATTTACCAGGATGCTGCCTGGACTGGAGGGCATGTCCTACGAAGAAAGATTGAGGGAGCTAGGGCTTTTCTCATTGGAGCGAAGAAGGATGAGAGGTGACTTGATAGAGGGGTACAAGATGATGAGAGGCATTGATAGAGTGGATCGTCAGAGACTTTTTCCCAGGGTGGAAAGGGCTATCACCAGGGGGCATAATTTTAAGGTGATTGGAGGAAGGTTTCGGGGAGATGTCAGAGGTAGGTTCTTTACACAGAGAGTGGTGGGTGCGTGGAATGCACTGCCAGCGGTGGTAGTAGAAGCAGATACATTAGGGACATTTAAGCGACTCTTGGATAGGTACATGGATGATAGTAGAATGAAGGGTAGGTAGGTAGTTTGATCTTAGAGTAGGTTAAAGATTTGGCACAACATCGTGGGCCGAAGGGCCTGTACTGTGCTGTACTGTTCTATGTTCTATGAAACAGTTACTTCTTTCTTACTGTATCAAAACCCTTCATTATTTTGAACAACAAATCTCCTCTGAATCTTCTCTTCTCCAAGGTGAAAGCCCTGACTTTCCAATCTATCCACACCACTGAAGTCCCTCATCCCTGGAACTATTCTCAAACCTTTTCTGCACTCTCTCTAAAGCCTTCAAGCCTTCTCAACTTCCTAAAGTGCAGTGACCAGAACTGGACACAACATTCCCATTCAAGACAAACCATTGTTTGATATAGGTTCACGAAGCCTGCATGTCAATCACTATTATACTCCTGCGTTCAGGGAAATGTATAAGGTGAGGGGACCAGCCTACTGCAGGTGACTGTCTCACCATAGTAACTCCTCCAGAGGTATCCTGTAAGCACATGCCCTCCAGCGGTGCCATCCCAATGGTGGTCCCTTTAAACTTGATCCCCCTGCAAGAGGAAGGTTGTGTTAAGAACATAAGAATTAGGAGCAGGAGTAGACCATTCGGCCCATCGAGCCTGCTCCGCCATTCAATACAATCATGGCTGATATTAGGCTCCAATTCCACTTTCCCAACCACTCGCCATATTCCTCGAGTCCCTGAGAGATGAAAAATCTATCAATCCCAGCCTTAAATGTATTCAGTGATGGAGCATCCACAACCCTCTGGGATAGAGAATTCCAAAGATTCACAATCTTTTGAGTGAAGTATTTTCTCCTCATCTCAGTCCGGAATGATCGGCCCCTTATCCTGAGACTGTGTCCCCGTGTTCTAGATTCCCCGATCAGCGGAAATAATCTCAGTGTCGATCCTATCCAATAATCTCAGTGTCCATCCTATCCAATAATCTCTGTGTCCATCCTATCCAATAATCTCTGTGTCCATCCTATCCAATAATCTCAGTGTCCATCCTATCCAATAATCTCAGTGTATATCCTATCCAATAATCTCAGTGTCCATCCTATCCAATAATCTCTGTGTCCATCCTATCCAATAATCTCAGTGTCCATCCTATCCAATAATCTCAGTGTATATCCTATCCAATAATCTCAGTGTCCATCCTATCCAATAATCTCTGTGTCCATCCTATCCAATAATCTCAGTGTCCATCCTATCCAATAATCTCAGTGTATATCCTATCCAATAATCTCAGTGTCCATCCTATCCAATAATCTCAGTGTCCATCCTATCCAATAATCTCAGTGTATATCCTATCCAATAATCTCAGTGTCCATCCTATCCAATAATCTCAGTGTCCATCCTATCCAATAATCTCAGTGTCCATCCTATCCAATAATCTCAGTGTCCATCCTATCCAATAATCTCAGTGTATATCCTATCCAATAATCTCTGTGTCCATCCTATCCAATAATCTCAGTGTCCATCCTATCCAATAATCTCAGTGTCCATCCTATCCAATAATCTCAGTGTCCATCCTATCCAATAATCTCAGTGTCCATCCTATCCAATAATCTCTGTGTCCATCCTATCCAATAATCTCAGTGTCCATCCTATCCAATAATCTCAGTGTCCATCCTATCCAATAATCTCAGTGTCCATCCTATCCAATAATCTCAGTGTCCATCCTATCCAATAATCTCAGTGTCCATCCTATCCAATAATCTCAGTGTATATCCTATCCAATAATCTCAGTGTCCATCCTATCCAATAATCTCAGTGTCCATCCTATCCAATAATCTCAGTGTATATCCTATCCAATAATCTCAGTGTCCATCCAATCCAATAATCTCAGTGTCCATCCTATCCAATAATCTCAGTGTATATCCTATCCAATAATCTCAGTGTCCATCCTATCCAATAATCTCAGTGTCCATCCTATCCAATAATCTCAGTGTCCATCCTATCCAATAATCTCAGTGTCCATCCTATCCAATAATCTCTGTGTCCATCCTATCCAATAATCTCTGTGTCCATCCTATCCAATAATCTCAGTGTCCATCCTATCCAATAATCTCAGTGTCCATCCTATCCAATAATCTCAGTGTCCATCCTATCCAATAATCTCAGTGTCCATCCTATCCAATAATCTCAGTGTCCATCCTATCCAATAATCTCTGTGTCCATCCTATCCAATAATCTCAGTGTCCATCCTATCCAATAATCTCTGTGTCCATCCTATCCAATAATCTCTGTGTCCATCCTATCCAATAATCTCTGTGTCCATCCTATCCAATAATCTCAGTGTCCATCCTATCCAATAATCTCAGTGTCCATCCTATCCAATAATCTCAGTGTCCATCCTATCCAATAATCTCAGTGTCCATCCTATCCAATAATCTCAGTGTCCATCCTATCCAATAATCTCAGTGTCCATCCTATCCAATAATCTCAGTGTCCATCCTATCCAATAATCTCAGTGTATATCCTATCCAATAATCTCTGTGTCCATCCTATCCAATAATCTCAGTGTCCATCCTATCCAATAATCTCAGTGTCCATCCTATCCAATAATCTCAGTGTCCATCCTATCCAATAATCTCAGTGTCCATCCTATCCAATAATCTCAGTGTCCATCCTATCCAATAATCTCAGTGTCCATCCTATCCAATAATCTCTGTGTATATCCTATCCAATAATCTCTGTGTATATCCTATCCAATAATCTCTGTGTATATCCTATCCAATAATCTCTGTGTATATCCTATCCAATAATCTCAGTGTCCATCCTATCCAATAATCTCAGTGTCCATCCTATCCAATAATCTCAGTGTCCATCCTATCCAATAATCTCAGTGTATATCCTATCCAATAATCTCTGTGTATATCCTATCCAATAATCTCTGTGTATATCCTATCCAATAATCTCTGTGTATATCCTATCCAATAATCTCAGTGTCCATCCTATCCAATAATCTCAGTGTATATCCTATCCAATAATCTCAGTGTATATCCTATCCAATAATCTCTGTGTATATCCTATCCAATAATCTCAGTGTCCATCCTATCCAATAATCTCAGTGTATATCCTATCCAATAATCTCAGTGTCCATCCTATCCAATAATCTCAGTGTATATCCTATCCAATAATCTCTGTGTATATCCTATCCAATAATCTCTGTGTATATCCTATCCAATAATCTCTGTGTATATCCTATCCAATAATCTCAGTGTCCATCCTATCCAATAATCTCAGTGTCCATCCTATCCAATAATCTCAGTGTCCATCCTATCCAATAATCTCTGTGTCCATCCTATCCAATAATCTCAGTGTCCATCCTATCCAATAATCTCAGTGTATATCCTATCCAATAATCTCAGTGTCCATCCTATCCAATAATCTCAGTGTCCATCCTATCCAATAATCTCAGTGTATATCCTATCCAATAATCTCAGTGTATATCCTATCCAATAATCTCAGTGTATATCCTATCCAATAATCTCAGTGTATATCCTATCCAATAATCTCTGTGTATATCCTATCCAATAATCTCTGTGTATATCCTATCCAATAATCTCTGTGTATATCCTATCCAATAATCTCAGTGTCCATCCTATCCAATAATCTCAGTGTCCATCCTATCCAATAATCTCAGTGTCCATCCTATCCAATAATCTCTGTGTCCA
This sequence comes from Heterodontus francisci, assembly GCF_036365525.1. NCBI lineage: Eukaryota > Metazoa > Chordata > Chondrichthyes > Heterodontiformes > Heterodontidae > Heterodontus > Heterodontus francisci. The sequence continues at coordinate 609,389 of NW_027141172.1, read as the reverse complement.
TCCTATCCAATAATCTCAGTGTCCATCCTATCCAATAATCTCAGTGTATATCCTATCCAATAATCTCAGTGTCCATCCTATCCAATAATCTCAGTGTCCATCCTATCCAATAATCTCAGTGTATATCCTATCCAATAATCTCAGTGTATATCCTATCCAATAATCTCAGTGTATATCCTATCCAATAATCTCAGTGTATATCCTATCCAATAATCTCTGTGTATATCCTATCCAATAATCTCTGTGTATATCCTATCCAATAATCTCTGTGTATATCCTATCCAATAATCTCAGTGTCCATCCTATCCAATAATCTCAGTGTCCATCCTATCCAATAATCTCAGTGTCCATCCTATCCAATAATCTCAGTGTCCATCCTATCCAATAATCTCTGTGTCCATCCTATCCAATAATCTCTGTGTCCATCCTATCCAATAATCTCTGTGTCCATCCTATCCAATAATCTCAGTGTCCATCCTATCCAATAATCTCAGTGTCCATCCTATCCAATAATCTCAGTGTCCATCCTATCCAATAATCTCAGTGTATATCCTATCCAATAATCTCAGTGTCCATCCTATCCAATAATCTCAGTGTATATCCTATCCAATAATCTCTGTGTATATCCTATCCAATAATCTCTGTGTATATCCTATCCAATAATCTCTGTGTATATCCTATCCAATAATCTCAGTGTCCATCCTATCCAATAATCTCAGTGTCCATCCTATCCAATAATCTCAGTGTATATCCTATCCAATAATCTCTGTGTATATCCTATCCAATAATCTCTGTGTATATCCTATCCAATAATCTCAGTGTCCATCCTATCCAATAATCTCAGTGTATATCCTATCCAATAATCTCAGTGTCCATCCTATCCAATAATCTCAGTGTATATCCTATCCAATAATCTCTGTGTATATCCTATCCAATAATCTCTGTGTATATCCTATCCAATAATCTCTGTGTATATCCTATCCAATAATCTCAGTGTCCATCCTATCCAATAATCTCAGTGTCCATCCTATCCAATAATCTCAGTGTCCATCCTATCCAATAATCTCAGTGTCCATCCTATCCAATAATCTCTGTGTCCATCCTATCCAATAATCTCAGTGTCCATCCTATCCAATAATCTCAGTGTATATCCTATCCAATAATCTCAGTGTCCATCCTATCCAATAATCTCAGTGTCCATCCTATCCAATAATCTCAGTGTCCATCCTATCCAATAATCTCAGTGTATATCCTATCCAATAATCTCAGTGTCCATCCTATCCAATAATCTCAGTGTCCATCCTATCCAATAATCTCAGTGTCCATCCTATCCAATAATCTCAGTGTCCATCCTATCCAATAATCTCAGTGTCCATCCTATCCAAGAATCTCAGTGTATATCCTATCCAATAATCTCAGTGTCCATCCTATCCAATAATCTCAGTGTATATCCTATCCAATAATCTCAGTGTCCATCCTATCCAATAATCTCAGTGTCCATCCTATCCAATAATCTCAGTGTCCATCCTATCCAATAATCTCAGTGTCCATCCTATCCAATAATCTCAGTGTCCATCCTATCCAATAATCTCAGTGTCCATCCTATCCAATAATCTCAGTGTATATCCTATCCAATAATCTCAGTGTCCATCCTATCCAATAATCTCAGTGTCCATCCTATCCAATAATCTCAGTGTCCATCCTATCCAATAATCTCAGTGTCCATCCTATCCAATAATCTCAGTGTCCATCCTATCCAATAATCTCAGTGTCCATCCTATCCAATAATCTCAGTGTATATCCTATCCAATAATCTCAGTGTCCATCCTATCCAATAATCTCAGTGTCCATCCTATCCAAGAATCTCAGTGTCCATCCTATCCAATAATCTCAGTGTCCATCCTATCCAAGAATCTCAGTGTCCATCCTATCCAAGAATCTCAGTGTCCATCCTATCCAATAATCTCAGTGTCCATCCTATCCAATAATCTCAGTGTCCATCCTATCCAATAATCTCAGTGTCCATCCTATCCAATAATCTCAGTGTCCATCCTATCCAATAATCTCAGTGTCCATCCTATCCAATAATCTCAGTGTCCATCCTATCCAATAATCTCAGTGTATATCCTATCCAATAATCTCAGTGTATATCCTATCCAATAATCTCAGTGTCCATCCTATCCAATAATCTCAGTGTCCATCCTATCCAATAATCTCAGTGTCCATCCTATCCAATAATCTCAGTGTATATCCTATCCAATAATCTCAGTGTATATCCTATCCAATAATCTCAGTGTCCATCCTATCCAATAATCTCAGTGTCCATCCTATCCAAGAATCTCAGTGTCCATCCTATCCAATAATCTCAGTGTCCATCCTATCCAATAATCTCAGTGTCCATCCTATCCAATAATCTCAGTGTCCATCCTATCCAATAATCTCAGTGTCCATCCTATCCAATAATCTCAGTGTCCATCCTATCCAATAATCTCAGTGTCCATCCTATCCAAGAATCTCAGTGTCCATCCTATCCAATAATCTCAGTGTCCATCCTATCCAATAATCTCAGTGTATATCCTATCCAATAATCTCAGTGTCCATCCTATCCAATAATCTCAGTGTCCATCCTATCCAAGAATCTCAGTGTCCATCCTATCCAATAATCTCAGTGTCCATCCTATCCAATAATCTCAGTGTCCATCCTATCCAAGAATCTCAGTGTATATCCTATCCAATAATCTCAGTGTCCATCCTATCCAATAATCTCAGTGTCCATCCTATCCAATAATCTCAGTGTATATCCTATCCAATAATCTCAGTGTCCATCCTATCCAATAATCTCAGTGTCCATCCTATCCAAGAATCTCAGTGTCCATCCTATCCAATAATCTCAGTGTCCATCCTATCCAATAATCTCAGTGTCCATCCTATCCAATAATCTCAGTGTATATCCTATCCAATAATCTCAGTGTCCATCCTATCCAAGAATCTCAGTGTCCATCCTATCCAAGAATCTCAGTGTCCATCCTATCCAATAATCTCAGTGTCCATCCTATCCAATAATCTCAGTGTCCATCCTATCCAAGAATCTCAGTGTCCATCCTATCCAAGAATCTCAGTGTCCATCCTATCCAAGAATCTCAGTGTCCATCCTATCCAATAATCTCAGTGTCCATCCTATCCAATAATCTCAGTGTCCATCCTATCCAATAATCTCAGTGTCCATCCTATCCAATAATCTCAGTGTCCATCCTATCCAATAATCTCTGTGTATATCCTATCCAATAATCTCTGTGTATATCCTATCCAATAATCTCTGTGTATATCCTATCCAATAATCTCTGTGTATATCCTATCCAATAATCTCAGTGTATATCCTATCCAATAATCTCAGTGTATATCCTATCCAATAATCTCTGTGTATATCCTATCCAATAATCTCAGTGTCCATCCTATCCAATAATCTCAGTGTCCATCCTATCCAATAATCTCAGTGTCCATCCTATCCAATAATCTCAGTGTCCATCCTATCCAAGAATCTCAGTGTCCATCCTATCCAATAATCTCAGTGTCCATCCTATCCAATAATCTCAGTGTCCATCCTATCCAATAATCTCTGTGTATATCCTATCCAATAATCTCTGTGTATATCCTATCCAATAATCTCTGTGTATATCCTATCCAATAATCTCTGTGTATATCCTATCCAATAATCTCTGTGTATATCCTATCCAATAATCTCAGTGTATATCCTATCCAATAATCTCAGTGTCCATCCTATCCAATAATCTCAGTGTCCATCCTATCCAATAATCTCAGTGTCCATCCTATCCAAGAATCTCAGTGTCCATCCTATCCAATAATCTCAGTGTCCATCCTATCCAATAATCTCAGTGTCCATCCTATCCAATAATCTCAGTGTCCATCCTATCCAAGAATCTCAGTGTCCATCCTATCCAAGAATCTCAGTGTCCATCCTATCCAAGAATCTCAGTGTCCATCCTATCCAAGAATCTCTGTGTATATCCTATCCAATAATCTCAGTGTCCATCCTATCCAATAATCTCAGTGTCCATCCTATCCAATAATCTCAGTGTCCATCCTATCCAATAATCTCAGTGTCCATCCTATCCAAGAATCTCAGTGTCCATCCTATCCAATAATCTCAGTGTCCATCCTATCCAATAATCTCAGTGTCCATCCTATCCAATAATCTCAGTGTATATCCTATCCAATAATCTCAGTGTATATCCTATCCAATAATCTCAGTGTATATCCTATCCAATAATCTCAGTGTCCATCCTATCCAATAATCTCAGTGTCCATCCTATCCAAGAATCTCAGTGTCCATCCTATCCAAGAATCTCAGTGTCCATCCTATCCAAGAATCTCAGTGTCCATCCTATCCAAGAATCTCAGTGTCCATCCTATCCAATAATCTCAGTGTATATCCTATCCAATAATCTCAGTGTATATCCTATCCAATAATCTCAGTGTATATCCTATCCAATAATCTCAGTGTCCATCCTATCCAATAATCTCAGTGTCCATCCTATCCAATAATCTCAGTGTCCATCCTATCCAAGAATCTCAGTGTCCATCCTATCCAAGAATCTCAGTGTCCATCCTATCCAAGAATCTCAGTGTCCATCCTATCCAAGAATCTCAGTGTCCATCCTATCCAAGAATCTCAGTGTCCATCCTATCCAAGAATCTCTGTGTATATCCTATCCAATAATCTCTGTGTATATCCTATCCAATAATCTCAGTGTCCATCCTATCCAATAATCTCAGTGTCCATCCTATCCAATAATCTCAGTGTCCATCCTATCCAATAATCTCAGTGTCCATCCAATCCAATAATCTCAGTGTCCATCCAATCCAATAATCTCAGTGTCCATCCAATCCAATAATCTCAGTGTCCATCCTGTCCAATAATCTCAGTGTATATCCTATCCAATAATCTCAGTGTCCATCCTATCCAATAATCTCAGTGTCCATCCTATCCAATAATCTCAGTGTCCATCCAATCCAATAATCTCAGTGTCCATCCAATCCAATAATCTCAGTGTCCATCCAATCCAATAATCTCAGTGTCCATCCAATCCAATAATCTCAGTGTCCATCCTATCCAATAATCTCAGTGTATATCCAATCCAATAATCTCAGTGTCCATCCAATCCAATAATCTCAGTGTCCATCCTATCCAATAATCTCAGTGTCCATCCTATCCAATAATCTCAGTGTCCATCCTATCCAATAATCTCAGTGTCCATCCTATCCAATAATCTCAGTGTCCATCCTATCCAATAATCTCAGTGTCCATCCTATCCAATAATCTCAGTGTCCATCCTATCCAATAATCTCAGTGTCCATCCTATCCAATAATCTCAGTGTCCATCCTATCCAATAATCTCAGTGTCCATCCTATCCAATAATCTCAGTGTCCATCCTATCCAATAATCTCAGTGTCCATCCTATCCAATAATCTCAGTGTCCATCCTATCCAATAATCTCAGTGTCCATCCTATCCAATAATCTCAGTGTCCATCCTATCCAATAATCTCAGTGTCCATCCTATCCAATAATCTCAGTGTCCATCCTATCCAATAATCTCAGTGTCCATCCTATCCAATAATCTCAGTGTCCATCCTATCCAATAATCTCAGTGTCCATCCTATCCAATAATCTCAGTGTATATCCTATCCAATAATCTCAGTGTCGATCCTATCCAATAATCTCAGTGTCCATCCTATCCAATAATCTCAGTGTCCATCCTATCCAATAATCTCAGTGTCCATCCTATCCAATAATCTCTGTGTCCATCCTATCCAATAATCTCAGTGTCCATCCTATCCAATAATCTCAGTGTCCATCCTATCCAATAATCTCAGTGTCCATCCTATCCAATAATCTCAGTGTCCATCCTATCCAATAATCTCAGTGTATATCCTATCCAATAATCTCAGTGTATATCCTATCAGCCCCTTCAGAATCTTAGATGTTTCAAAGATGCACAGCTCCATCATAACCTCCCTGCTCTTATATTCTATGCCTCGGCTAATAAAGACAAGTATCCCATATGCCTTCCTAGCCACCTTATCTACCTGTGCTGCTGCCTTCAGTGATCTATGGACAGGTACACCAAGGTCCCTCTGACCCTCTGTACTTCCTAGGGTCCTACCATCCATTGTATATTCCCTTGCCTTGTTAGTCCTCCCAAACTGCATCACCTCACACTTCTCAGGATTCAATTCCATTTGCCACTGCTCTGCCCATCATACCAGCCCATCTATATCGTCCTGTCATCTAATGCTTTCCTCCTCACTATTTATGACACCACCAATTTTCGTGTCATCTGCGAACTTACTGATCATACCTCCTATATTCACGTCTAAATCATTAATGTTGTTGCTATTACAGAGACTTGGTTGAGGGAAGGACAGGATTGGCAGCTAAATGTTCCAGGATTTAAAAGCTTCAGGTGGAATAGAGGGGGATGTAAAAGGGGTGGGGGAGTTGCATTACTGGTTAAGGAGAATATCACAGCTGTACTGCGGGAGGACACCTCAGAGGGGTCATGCAGCGAGGCAATATGGGTGGAGCTCAGGAATAGGAAGGGTGCAGTCACGATGTTGGGGGTTTACTACAGGCCTCCCAACAGTCAGTGGGAGGTAGAGGAGCAGATATGTAGACAGATTTTGGAAAGATGTAAAGGTAACAGTTGTGGTGGTGGGTGATTTTAACTTCCCCTATATTGACTGGGACTCACTTAGTGCTAGGGGCTTGGATGGGGCAGAATTTGTGAGGAGCATCCAGGAGGGCTTCTTGAAACAATATGTAGATAGTCCAACTAGGGATGGGGCCGTACTGGACCTGGTATTGGGGAATGAGCCTGGCCAGGTGGTCGAAGTTTCAGTAGGGGAGCATTTCGGGAACAGTGACCATAATTCCATAAGTTTTGAGGTACTTGTGGATAAGGATAAGAGAAGTCCTCGGGTGAAGGTGCTAAATTGGGGGAAGGCTAATTATAACAATATTAGGCAGGAACTGAAGAATTTAGATTGGGGGCGGCTGTTTGAGGGTAAATCAACATCTGACATGTGGGAGTCTTTCAAACGTCAGTTGATTAGAATCCAGGACCGGCATGTTCCTGTGAGGAAGAAGGATACTTTTGGCAAGTTTCGGGAACCTTGGATAATGCGGGATATTGTGAGCTTGGTCAAAAAGAAAAAGGAAGCATTCGTAAGGGCTGGAAGGCTGGGAACAGACGAATTCCTTGAGGAATATAAAGACAGTAGGAAGGAACTTAAGCAAGGAGACAGGAGGGCTAAAAGGGGTCATGAAAAGTCATTGGCAAACAGGATTAAGAAAAATCCCAAGGCTTTTAACAAAAAAAAAATAAAGAGCAAGAGGGTAACCAGGGAAAGGGTTGGCCCACTCAAGGACAGAGAAGGGAATCTATGTTAGAATTAGAATTAGAACATTACAGCGCAGTACAGGCCCTTCGGCCCTCGATGTTGCGCCGACCTGTGAAACCATCTGACCTACACTATTCCATTTTCATCCATATGTCTATCCAATGACCACTTAAATGCCCTTAAAGTTGGCGAGTCTACTACTGTTGCAGGCAGGGCGTTCCACACCCCTACTACTCTCTGAGTAAAGAAACTACCTCTAACATCTGTCCTATATCTATCACACCTCAACTTAAAAGCTATGTCCCCTCGTGTTTGCCATCACCATCCGAGGAAAAAGACTCTCACTATCCACCCTATCTAACCCTCTGATTATCTTATATGTCTCCATTAAGTCACCTCTCCTCCTCCTTCTCTCCAACGAAAACAACCTCAAGTCCCTCAGCCTTTCCTCGTAAGACCTTCCCTCCATACCAGGCAACATCCTAGTAAATCTCCTCTGCACCCTTTCCAAAGCTTCCACATCCTTCCTACAATGCGGTGACCAGAACTGCACGCAATACTCCAGGTGCGGTCTCACCAGAGTTTTGTACAGCTGCAGCATGACCTCGTGGCTCCAAAACTCGATCCGCCAGAGCCAGAGGAAATGGGCGAGGTACTAAATGAGTACTTTGCATCAGTATTCACCAAAGAGAAGGACTTGGTGGATGATGAGTCTAGGGAAGGGAGTGTAGATAGTCTCAGTCATCTCATTATCAAAAAGGAGGAGGTGTTGGGTGTCTTGCAAAGCATTAAGATAGATAAGTCCCCAGGGCCTGATGGGATCTACCCCAGAATACTGAGGGGGGCAAGGGAGGAAATTGCTGGGGCCTTGTCAAAAATCTTTGCATCCTCATTGGCTACAGGTGAGGTCCCAGAGGAATGGAGAATAACCAATGTTGTTCCTTTGTTTAAGAAGGGTAGCAAGGATAATCCAGGAAATTATAGGCCGGTGAGCCTTACGTCAGTGGTAGGGAAATTATTAGAGAGGATTTTTCGGGACAGGATTTACTCCCATTTGGAAACAAACAAACTTATTAGTGAGAGACAGCATGGTTATGTGAAGGGGAGGTCGTGTCTCACTAATTTGATTGAGGTTTTTGAGGAAGTGACGAAGATGATTGATGAAGGAAGGGCAGTGGATGTTATCTATATGGAATAAAAACAAGAAATGCTGGAATCACTCAGCAGGTCTGGCAGCATCTGTGGAAAGAGAAGCAGAGTTAACGTTTCGGGTCAGTGACCCTTCTTCCGAATACATGAATAGGATGGGAATAGAGGGATACGGTCCCCGGAAGTGCAGAAGGTTTTAGTTTAGGCAGGCATCAAGATCGGCGCAGGCTTGGAGGGCCGAATGGCCTGTTCCTGTGCTGCACTGTTCTTTGTTCTTTGTACACTACAAACAATGAGGGTCGCAGCACCGATCCCTGTGGTACACCACTGGTCACAGGCTTCCACTCGCAAAAACAACCCTCGACCATCACCCTCTGCCTTCTGCCACTAAGCCAATTTTGGATCCAATTTGCCAAATTGCCCTGGATCCCATGGCCTGAACTTCTGTTACACTCCCTCCATGGCAAGTATCTCCTTCCTTAGATGAGGAGACCAAACTGTACACAATACTCCAGGTGTGGTCTCACCAAGGCTTTATACAATTGATGCAATACATCTTCACCCCTGTACTCAAACCCACCCTTGCAATGAAGGCCAACATACCATTTGCCTTCCTAATTGCTTGCTGCACCTGCAAACTAGCTTTCAGTGACTCACGAACAAGGACACCCAGGTCTCTTTGGACATCAACACTTCCCAACATCTTACCATTTAAGAAATATTCTGTTTTTCTGTTTTTTCTACCCAAATGGATAACTTCACATTTATTCACATTATATTCCATCTGCTATGATCTTGCCCACTCACTTAGCCTGTCCAAATCCCCTTGAAGTCTCCTTGCATCCTCCTCACAACTTACACTCCCTCCTAGTTTATCTGCAAATTTGGAAATATTACAATTGGTCCCCACATCCAAATCATTTATATAGACTGTAAACAGCTGCAGCCCCAGCACTGATCTTTGCGGTACCCCACTAGTAACAGCCTGTCATCCTGAGAATGACCCATTTATTCCTACTCTCTGCTTTCTGTCTGTTAACCAATTCTCAATCCATTGCAGTATATTCCCCCCCAATCCCATGTGCTCTAATTTTGTTTACAAACCTCCTGTGTGGGACCTTATCAAAAGCTTTCTGAAAATCCAAATACACCACATCCACTAGTTCTCCTTTATCTCTGCTACAAGTAACATCCTCAAAAACTCCAACAGGTTTGTCAAACATGATTTCCCTTTCACAAATCCATGTTGACTCTGTCCAATCATTGCATTATTTTCCAAGTGTCCATTTATCTCATCCTTTATAATAGATTCGAACATTTTCCCTACCACTGACGTCAAACTAACAGGTGTGTCGTTCTCCTTTTTCTCTCTTGCTCCCTTCTTAAATACTGGGGGTTACATTCAGCCAACTGAACCTCTTTTAAACTGCCTCCAATGCTAGTATATCCTTTTTTAAATACAGGGACCAAAACTGTACCCAGTACTCCAGGTGTGACCTCACCAACACCCTGTACAGTTGTAACAAGACTTCCCTATTTTTAAACTCCAACCCCCTAGCAATAAAGGCCAAAATTCCATTTGCCTTTGTAATTACTTGCTGCACCTGCATGCTAACCTTTTGTGTTTCCTGTACAAGAACACCCAGATCACTCTGTACTGCAGTATTTTGTCGTCTTTCTCCATCTAAATAATAATCTGACTTTTTATTCTTCCGACCAAAGTTCATGACCTCGCACACTCCTACATTAAACTCCATCGGACAAGTTTTTGCCCACTCACTTAACCTATCTATATCCCTTTGCAAATTCCTTATGTCCTCAACACAACATGCCTTCCCACCTATTTTTGCATCGTCAGCAAATTTGGATATATTACACTCTGTCCCCTCCTCCAAGTCATTAATATAGATAATAAATAATTGTGGCCCTTGGACTGATCCTTGTGGCACTCCACTAGTTACATCTTTCCAACCTGAAAAAGATCCATTAATCTTGACTCTCTGTCTTCTGTGAGTTAACCAATCCTCAATCCATGCGAATACATTACCCCCAATACCGTAAGCTCCTATCTTGTGCAATAATCTTTTCTGTGGCACCTTATCGAGTGCCTTCTGGAAATCTAAATACACTACATCTACCGGTTCCCCTTTATCACAGAATCACAGGATAACACAGTGCAGAAGAGGCCCTTCGGCCCATTGAGTCTGCACCGATGCATTAAAGACACCTGACCTGTCTACCTAATCCCATTTGCCAGCACTTGGCCCATCGCCTTGAATGTTATGACGGGCCAAGTGCTCATCCAGGTACTTTTAAAGGATGTGAGGCAACCCGCCTCTACCGCCCTCCCAGGCAGGGCATTCCAGACCGTCACCACCCTCTGGGTAAAAAAGTTCTTCCTCAAATTCCCCTTAAACTTCCCACCCCTCACCTTAAACTTGTGACCCCTCGTAACTGACCCTTCAACTAAGGGGAACAGCTGCTCCCGATCCACCCTGTCCATGCCACTCATAATCTTGTACACCTCGATCAGGTCACCCTTCAGTCTTCTCTGCTCCAGCAAAAACAGCCCAAGCCTATCCAACCTCTCTTCATAGCTTAAATGTTCCATCCCAGGCAACATCCTGGTGAATCGCCTCTGCACCCCCTCCAATGCAATCACATCCTTCCTGTAATGTGGCGACCAGAATTGCACACAGTACTCCAGCTGTGGCCTTACCAAAGTTCTGTACAACTCCAACATGACCTCCCTGCTTTTGTAATCTTTGCCTCGATTGATAAAGGCAAGTGTCCCATATGCCTTTCTCACCACCCTATTAACCTGCCCTTCTGCCTTCAGAGATCTATGGACAAACACGCCTAGGTCCCTTTGTTCCTCGGAACTTCCCAGTGTCAGGCCATTCATTGAATACTTCCGTGTCACATTACTCCTTCCAAAGTGTATCACCTCACACTTTTCAGCATTAAATTCTATCTGCCACTTTTCTGCCCATTTGACCATCCCGTCTATATCTTCCTGTAACCTAAGACACTCCACCTCACTGTTAACCACTCGGCCAATCTTTGTGTCATCCGCGAACTTACTGATCCCACCTCCCCACATCGTCATCTATGTCGTTTATATAAATGACAAACAATAGGGGACCCAGCACAGATCCCTGTGGTACGCCACTGGACACTGGCTTCCAGTCACTAAAACAGCCGTCTGTCATCACTCTCTGTCTCCTACAGCAAAGCCAATTTTGAATCCACCTTATCAAGTTACCTTGTATCCCATGTGCATTTGCTTTCTTGATAAGTCTCCCATGTGGGACCTTGTCAAAGGCTTTGCTGAAATCCATGTAAACTACATCAACTGCACTACCCTCATCTACACACCTGGTTACATGCTCAAAAAATTCAATCAAATTTGTTAGGCATGACCTCCCTCTGACAAAGCCATACTGACTATTCCTAATCAAATTTTGCCTCTCCAAGTGGAGACATATTCTCTCCTTCAGAATTCTCTCCAATAGTTTCCCTACCACTGACGTGAGACTCACTGGTCTGTGGTTCCCTGGCTTATCTCTACAACCTTTCTTAAATAGTGGGACCACATTAGCTGTTCTCCAGTCCTGTGGCACCTCCCCCGTGGCCAGAGAGGAATTAAAAATTAGGGTCAGAGCCCCTGCAATCCCCACCCTCACCTCCCACAGCATCCTGGGACACAAATTGTCTGGACTTGGAGATTTGTCCACTTTTAAGCGTTCCAAAACCTCCAATACCTTGTCACTCCCTATGACCATTTGCTCAAGAACCTCACAGTCTCTCTCTCTGAGTTCCATATCTACATCCTCATTCTCTTGGGTGAAGACAGATGTGAAGTATTCATTCAACACCCTACCAATGTCCTCTGGCTCCACCCACAAATTTCCCCCTTGGTCCCTAATGGGTCCTACTCTTTCCCTAGTTATCCTCTTCCCATTGATATACTTACAGAATATCTTGGGATTTTCCCTACTTTTAACCAGCCAGAGCTTTCTCATATCCCCTCTTTGCTCTCCTAATTGCTTTCTTAAGCTCCATCCTACACTTTCTGTACTCCACTAATGCTTCCATTGATTTGCTCTCCTTGTATTTGCTAAAACACCTCTCTTTTCCTTCTCATCTTACCCTGAATATTTCTGGTCATCCATGGTTCTCTGGGCTTGTTGCTCCTACCTATTACCCTAGAGGGAACATCTTGGGTCTGTACCCTCCCCATTTCCTTTTTGAATGTCCCCCACTGCTCTTCTGTAGATTTTCCGACAAGTAACTCTTTCAAGTCTACCTTGGCCAGATCCTGCCTTATTTTACTAAAATTCCCTCTCTCCCAATCCAAAACCGTTTTTTGCAACTTGTCTATTTCTTTCTCCATAACAAGCTTAAATTGTACCATGTTGTGGTCGCTGTCACCAAAATGCCCCCCCACCAACACATCAACCACCTGTCCGGCTTCATTCCCCAGAATTAGGTCCAACACTGCATTCTCCCTTGTTGGATCCTCTACATATTGAGCTAAAAAGTTCTCCTGTATACATTTTAAGAACTCCACTCCATCTAAGCCCTTAACACGATGACTATCCCAATTAATGTTGGGAAAGTTGAAATCACCTGATATAATTACCCTATTATTTTTACACACCTCTGCAAATTGCGCACATATTTGCTCCTCAATTTCCCACTGACTATCCGGGGGTCTATAATAAACACCTAGCGATGTGGCTGTCCCTTTTTTATTCCTAAACTCTACCCATAAAGCTTCATTTGATGCCCCCTCCAAGAAATCATCTCTCCTTACTACAGTAACTGACTCCTTAACTAATATTGCAAATCCCCCTCCTCTTTTGCCCCCTCCTCTGTCTCGCCTGAAGATTCTATATCCCGGGATATTGAGCTGCCAATCCTGCTCCTCCCTCAACCATGTCCCCGTGATGGCTGCGATATCACATTTCCACGTGTCAATCCTTGCCCTTAACTCATCCGTTTTACCTGTAATACTCCTGGCATTAAAGTAGAGGCCTTCCATCCTGGTCTTACTCCCTTGAAACTTACTTCCACTGTATTCCCTCTGACTTGTTATATCCAGAAAGAGCAATAGCAAATCTGCCAAACATCATTTCCTTTTCATAAAACCATGTTGACTCTGTTTGATTGCTTTATGTTTTTCTAAATGTCCTGCTATTTCTTCCTTAATAATGGACTCTAGCATTTTCCCAATGACTGATGTTAAGCTGACTGGTCTGTAGGTTTCCTGCTTTCTGTCTCCCTCCTTTCTTGAATAGGGGTGTCACATTAGCAGTTTTCCAATTCGCTGGTAACCTACCGGAATCCAGTGAGTTTTGGTATATTATGACCAATGCCTCCACTATCTCTGCAGCCACTTTTAAAACACATGGATGCAGGCCATCAGGTCCTGGCAACTTGTCTGCCTTTAGTCCCATCAGTTTGTCCAGCACCTTTTCCCTCGTGATAGAGACTGTTACAAGATCTTTCCTCCCATTTACACCTTGTTGATCTGATATCTGTGGGATGTTTATAGTGTCCTCCACCGTGAAGACCGATGCAAAATATTGCTTTAAATTATCTGCCATTTCCCTGTTCCCCATTATCAATTCTCCAGTCACATCCTCCAAGGGTCCCACACTCACTATAGCTCCTCTCTTTTTATATACCTGTAGAAGATCTTGCTGTTTGTTTTTATATTTCTTGCCAATTTACTTTCATAATCAATTTTCTCCCTCTTTATTAGCTTTTTAGTCACCTGCTGCTGGTTCCTAAAAAATTCCCAATCTTTTGACCTGTCACTAATTTTTGCCGCTTTGTATGCCTTAGTTTTTGATTGGATACTCTCCTTGACCGCTTTTGTTAACCACAGGTGGTTCATCCTTCTCTTTTTGACCGGGATAAATGTTTGCTGAGTGTTATGAAATATCTGCTTAAAAGTCTGCCACTGCTCATCTTCTGTCTATCTTCCCAGCCCGCTTTAGACAATTCTTTCTTCATACCTCCGTAATTGCCCTTGTTTAAGTTGAAGACACTGGTTTGAGACCCGAGTTGCTCTCCCTCAAACTGAATTTGAAATTCTACCATGTTGTGATCGCTTCCCCCTAGAAGATCCTTAACTACGATATCTCTTATTAATCCGACCTCATTACACATTACTAGATCTGAAATAGCCTGTTCCCAGGTAGGTTCCACAAAGTATTGCTCTAAGTAACAATCCCTGATGCACTCTACAAATTTGTCTTCCATGTTAACACTGACAATCTGATTTGTCCAGTCTATATGCAGATTAAAATCACCCATGACAATTGTAACGCCCTTCTTACACACCTCCATTATTTCCCAATTTATACTTTGTCCAACAGTGAGGCAACTCTTTGGGGGCCTATAGACCACTCCCACCCGCGACTTCTTTCCCTTGCTATTCCTTATTTCCACCTAAACTGATTCCACATCACGATCTATTGCACCCATATCACTACTCACTACCACACTGATACCTTCCTTTATTAACAAGGCTACTCCACCTCCTTTTCATTTTTGCCTCTTTTCCCAGAACATCGAATACCGTTGAATATTGAATTCCCAGTCTTGGTCACCCTGCAACCACGTCTCTGTAATAGCTAGCAAATCATATTCATTTATTTCTATTTGTGCCGTCAGCTCATCTATCTTGTTACAAATACTGTGTGCATTCAGATAAAGAGCCTTAAGCTTTGACTTTTTACCATTATTACTCATTCTGGTTCTAATTTCTACTGCACTCCTCTGCTTATATTTTCTGCCCCTTCCTGTCACACTTTGATTACCGTTTGCCTCTTCACTATCCTGCACCTCTTGCTCTATTGCTTCTTTTTGATTTTTTAAACTTCCTTTCAATTGAACCCTCCCCCCCACTATTCAGTTTAAAGCCTTATCTACAACCCTAGTTATACGATTCACCAGGACACTGGTCCCAGCATTGTTCAAATGAAGCCCGTCCCAACAGAACAGCTCTCTCTTTCCCCAGTACTGGTGCCAGTGTCCCATGAATCGGAACCCATTTCTCCCACACCAATCTTTGAGCCACACATTTACCTCTCTAATCTTATTTACCCGATGCCAATTTACACGTGGCTCAGGTAGTAATCCGGAGATTATTATCTTTCTGGTTCTGCTTTTCAATTTAGCCCCGAGCTGCTCATAGTCCCTCAGCAGAACCTCTTTCCTAGTCCTATCTATGTTATTGGTACCTATGTGGATCACGACAACTGGATCCTTTCCCTCCCACTCCAAGTTCCTCCCCAGCCCAGAAGAGATGTCCTTAACCTTGGCACCAGGTAGGTAACACAGCCTTCGGGACTCTCTATCTTTGCTGCAGAGAACAGTATCTATTCCCCTAACTATGCTATCCCCTATTACAACTACATTTCTCTGCCCTCGTCCACACTGGGAGCAAGATCCTCGTACCTATTGGATAAGGGCACTGGCTGAGACTCCTCCGAAGCTAAATTCTGGATCCCCATACCTGCCTCACTCACAGTCACACCCTCCTGTCCCTGACCAGAGTCCAGATTGGATGTCTTCTGAAACACAGTGTCCAGGTAACTGTCCCCCTCCCTGATGTGTCACAGTGTCCACAGCTCGGCCTCCTGCTCATCAACTCTGAGCTGAAGGTCCTCGAGCAGCCAACACTTACTACAGATGTGGTTACCGCGGATTGCACCGACGTCCAGCAGCTCCCACATATTACAGCTGTAACACATCGCCTGCCCACAAGTTCCTTTGTCCCCTAGTATTTCTGGGAGATTTTCTGTATCTTCCTCCATAAATTAATTAATTAGCCCTTTCTCATTACATTAAATCTAAAATAGCCCGATCCCTAGCTGGTTTTTCAATGTACTGCTCCAGAAACCCATCTTGTACACACTCCAGGATTAGTGCTAATTAGGTTTACCCAGTCTATATGTAAATTGACGTCGCCCATTATTACTGTATTGCCCACATTACATGCTGCTTTAATTTCCTGATTTCTACCTTACCAACATTAACACTAAAGTTTGGTGACCTATAAACAACTCCCACCAATGTTTGCTGCCCCTTGAAGTTTCTTAGCTCCACCCAAACTGATTCCACATCTTGCTCCTTCGATCTAAGATCCTCTCTCACTAATGTACTGATCTTGTCCCTTATTGACAGTGCTACCCCAACTCCTTTTCCCCTCCACCTCCTTTTCCCCTCCACCTAGCCCTCCTAAATGACAAATATCCTTGAATATTCAGTTCCCAGTCCTGGTCACCCTGTAACCATGTGTCCGTAATGGCAATTAAATCATACACATCCACCTCTATCTGTGCCTTCAAATCATCTACCTTGTTGCAAATGCTATGTGCATTCAGATAGAGTGCCCTTAACTTTGTCTTAACATTATTCCGCATTCTAATCCTATTTGATGCTTGCCTTTGCTTTGTCTGTCCACTAATTTCACTTACTACTTTTCTACTTCCTGCTACCAGTTTGCTTCCCTCCAATCTGAGTTCCCTCTCAGGTTCCCATCCCCCTGCCAATCTAGTTTAAACTCTCCCCAACAGCACTAGCAAATCTTCCTGCAAGGATGTTAGTCCCGGTCCCGCTAACAGGCAACCCAACCATCTTGTACAGACAGGTCCCCCCTGCCCCAGAACTGGTCCCAATGTCTCAGAAATCTGATGCCCTCCCTCCTGCAGCCATGTCTTCAATCGCTTAATCCTCCTGTTCTGATGCTCACTAGCACGTGGGACTGGGAGTAATCCTGAGATTACGGTTCTTTAGGTCCTGCTTTTTAATCTCCTTCCTTGCTCCCTAAAATCCCCCTTCCTACCTATGTCATTGGTACCAACATGCACCATGACCTCTGGCTGTTCACCCTCCCCCAGAAGGATGTCCTGCAGCCTCTCTGTGACATCCTTGACCCTGGCACCAGGGAGACAACACACCATCCTGGAGTCACGTTTACTGCTGCAGAAATGCTTGTCTGTTCCCCTAAATAATAAATCCCTATCACTACTTCTCTTCCATTCCTCTTCCTCCCCTCCTGTGCAGCTGAGCCACCTGTGGTGCCATAAATCTGGCTCTGACTGCACTCCTCTGAGGAACCATCACCCTCACCAGTGTCCAAAATGGAAAACCATTTGGATTGGCCTTCACAGCCATTAGCAAAGATGCGCCAAGAGAAGACACCCCACTTCAATGGATTGTTGGCTGCATGTCCATCATATTTTGTAGACGGAGGGATGCCAACAAACCTCTCCTTCTTCTAAACTCCAGAGAATATAGGCCCAATTTACTCAGCCTCTCATCATTGGACAACTCCTCATCCCAGGGACCAATTTAGTAAATCTTCACTGCACTGCCTCCAGTGTAAGAATATCCTTTCTTAAATGTGCAGACCAAAACTGCACACAGTATTCCAGGTGCGGTTCACTAAAGCCCTGTACAATTTTAGCAAGACTTCTTTATTCCTGTACTTCAATATCCTTGCAATAAAGGCCAACATGCCATTTGCCTTCCTAATAGTCTGCTGCACTTGCATGTTAACTTTGTGTGTTCCTTGTACGAGTTCCCCCAAGTCTCTCTGAACATCATCACTTACCAGTTACACAACTGAAAAAATATTCCGCTTTTCTATTATGACTATAGTGCATAACTTCACACTCCCCTACATTGTACTCCATTTGCCATCTTGTTGCCCACTCACTTACCCTGTCTATATCTCTTTGCAGCCTCTCTATATCCTCCCCACAGTTTACCTTTCCACTGAGCTTTGTATCATCAGCAAACTGAGATACATTACTCTCTGTCTCTTCATCCAAGTCATTAATATAGAGTGTAAATAGCTGAGACCCCAGCACTGATCCTTGCGGCACACCACTATTCATGCCTGCCAACTTGAAAATGCCTTATTTATGCCCACTTGTTGCTTCCTGTCTGTTAACCAATCATCGAGCCACACTAATATATTACCCCCAACTGCATGAGCCCAAATCTTACCAATTAACCTTTTATGTGGCACCTTATCGAATACCTTTTGGAAATCTAGGTATACTGTACAGTCTAGGCAGCTGTACAAAACTCTGGTGAGACCGCACCTGGAGTATCGCGTGCAGTTCTGGTCACCGCATTATAGGAAGGATGTGGAAGCTATGGAAAGGGTGCAGAGGAGATTTACTAGGATGTTGCCTGGTATGGAAGGAAGGTCTTACGAGGAAAGGCTGAGGGACTTCAGGTTGTTTTCGTTGGAGAGAAGGAGGAGGAGAGGTGACTTAATAGAGACATATAAGATAATCAGAGGGTTAGATAGGGTGGATAGTGAGAGTCTTTTTCCTCGGATGGTGATGGCAAACACGAGGGGACATAGCTTCAAGTTGAGGGGTGATAGATATAGGACAGATGTCAGAGGTAGTTTCTTTACTCAGAGAGTAGTAGGGGCGTGGAACGCCCTGCCTGCAACAGTAGTAGACTCGCCAACTTTAAGGGCATTTAAGTGGTCATTGGATAGACATATGGATGAAAATGGAATAGTGTAGGTCAGATGGTTTCACAGGTCGGCGCAACATCGAGGGCCGAAGGGCCTGTACTGTGCTGTAATGTCCTAATTCTCATCTAATTCTAACTACATCTACTGGTTCCCCTTTATCCACCTTATTCGCGACATCTTCAATAATTTGTCAAACACAATTTCCCTCTCGTAAAACCATGTTGACTAACTGCAAACAAACTAAGATTTTCTAAGTTTTAGAGGGCACAGAGGAAGAACGCACACCCTAAAAAAAGCCCCCACCCAGTGAGTCACACCCTGAATAAACCCTGCAGACTGTGGGTCACACCCTGAATAAACCCTGCACCCTGTGAGTCACACCCTGAATAAACCCTGCACCCAGTGGGTCACACCCTGAATAAACCCTGCACCCAGTGAGTCACACCCTGAATAAACCCTGCACCCAGTAGGTCACACCCTGAATAAACCCTGCACCCAGTGGGTCACACCGTGAATAAACCCTGCACCCAGAGGCTCACACCCTCAACAAATGCTGCACCCAGTGGGTCACACCTTGAATAAACCCTGCACCCAGTGGGTCACACCCTGAATAAACCCTGCACCCTGTGGGTCACACCCTGAATAAACCCTGCACCCAGTGGGTCACACCCTGAATAAACCCTGCACCCAGTGGGTCACACCCTGAATAAACCCTGCACCCAGTCGATCACACCCTGAATAAACCCTGCACCCAGTGGGTCACACCCTGAATAAACCCTGCACCCAGTGGGTCACACCCTGAATAAACCCTGCACCCAGTGGGTCACACCCTGAACAAACCCTGCACCCAGTGGGTCACACCCTGAATAAACCCTGCAAACCCTGCACCTAGTGGGTCACACCCTGAATAAACCCTGCACCCGGTGGGTCACACCCTGAACAAACCCTGCACCCAGTGGGTCACACCCTGAATAAACCCTGCACCCAGTGGGTCACACCCTGAATAAACCCTGCACCCTGTGGGTCACACCCTGAATAAACCCTGCACCCAGTGGGTCACACCCTGAATAAACCCTGCACCCTGTGGGTCACACCCTGAATAAACCCTGCACCCTGTGGGTCACACCCTGAATAAACCCTGCACCCAGAGGCTCACACCCTGAACAAACACTGCACCAAGTGGGTCACACCCTGAACAAACACTGCACCAAGTGGGTCACATCCTGAATAAGCCCTGCACCCAGTGGGTCACATCCTGAATAAGCCCTGCACCCAGTGGGTCACACCCTGACTATGCCCTGCACCCAGTGGGTCACACCCTGAATATGCCCTGCACCCAGTGGGTCACACCCTGAATATGCCCTGCACCCAGTGGGTCACACCCTGAATATGCCCTGCACCCAGTGGGTCACACCCTGAATAAACTCTGCACCCAGAGGGTCACACCCTGAATAAACTCTGCACCCAGAGGGTCACACCCTGAATATGCCCTGAACCCAGTGGGTCACTCCCTGAATAAACTCTGCACCCAGTGGGTCACTCCCTGAATAAACTCTGCACCCAGTGGGTCACATCCTGAATATGCTCTGCACCCAGTGGGTCACACCCTGAATAAACTCTGCACCCAGTGGGTCACTCCCTGAATAAACTCTGCACCTAGTCGATCACACCCTGAATAAACACTGCACCCAGTGGGTCACACCCTGAATAAACCCTGCACCCAGTCGATCACACCCTGAATAAACCCTGCACCCAGTGGGTCACACCCTGAATAAACCCTGCACCCAGTAGGTCACACCTGAATATGCCCTGCACCCAGTGGGTTTACACCCTGAATATGCCCTGCACCTTGTGGGTCACACCCTGAATAAACTCTGCACCCAGAGGGTCACACCCTGAATATGCCATGCACCCAGTGGGTCACACCCTGAATATGCTCTGCACCCAGTGGGTCACACCCTGAATAAACCCTGCACCCAGTCAATCACACCCTGAATAAACCCTGCACCCAGTGGGTCACACCCAGAATAAACCTTGCACCCAGTGGGTCACACCCTGAATAAACTCTGCACCCAGTCGATCACACCCTGAATAAACTCTGCACCCAGTGGGTCACACCCTGAATAAACCCTGCACCCAGTGGGTCACACCCTGAATAAACCCTGCACCCAGTCGATCACACCCTGAATAAACCCTGCACCCAGTGGGTGACACCCTGAATAAACCCTGCACCCAGTGGGTCACACCCTGAATAAACCATGCACCCTGTGGGTCACACCCTGAATTAACCCTGCACCCTGTGGGTCACACCCTGAATAAACCCTGCACCCAGTGGGTCACACCCTGAATAAACTCTGCACCCAGTCGACCTCACCCTGAATAAACCCTGCACCCACTGGGTCACACCCTGAATAAACCCTGCACCCAGTGGGTCACACCCTGAATAAACCCTGCACCCTGTGGGTCACACCCTGAATAAACCCTGCACCCTGTGGGTCACACCCTGAATAAACCCTGCACCCAGTGGGTCACACCCTGAATAAACCCTGCACCCAGTGGGTCACACCCTGAATAAACCCTGCACCCTGTGGGTCACACCCTGAATAAACCCTGCACCCTGTGGGTCACACCCTGAATAAACCCTGCACCCAGTCGATCGCACCCTGAATAAACCCTGCACCCAGTGGGTCACACCCTGAATAAACCCTGCAAACCCTGCACCCAGTGGGTCACACCTTGAATAAACCCTGCACCCAGTGGGTCACACCCTGAACAAATGCTGCACCCAGTGGGTCACACCCTGAACAAACCCTGCACCCAGTGGGTCACACCCTGAACAAACCCTGCACCCAGTGGGTCACACCCTGAATAAACCCTGCACCCAGTGGGTCACACCCTGAATAAACCCTGCTCCCAGTGGGTCATACCCTGAATAAACCCTGCACCCTGTGGGTCACACCCTGAATAAACCCTGCACCCAGTGGGTCACACCCTGAATAAACCCTGCACCCAGTGGGTCACACCCTGAATAAACCCTGCACCCAGTGGGTCACACCCTGAATAAACCCTGCACCCAGTGGGTCACACCCTGAATAAACCCTGCACCCAGTGGGTCACACCCTGAATAAACCCTGCACCCAGTGGGTCACACCCTGAATAAACCCTGCACCCTGTGGGTCACACCCTGAATAAACCCTGCACCCAGTGGGTCACACCCTGAATAAACCCTGCACCCAGTGGGTCACACCCTGAATAAACCCTGCACCCAGTGGGTCACACCCTGAATAAACCCTGCACCCAGTGGGTCACACCCTGAATAAACCCTGCTCCCAGTGGGTCATACCCTGAATAAACCCTGCACCCAGTGGGTCACACCCTGAATAAACCCTGCTCCCAGTGGGTCATACCCTGAATAAACCCTGCACCCAGTGGGTCACACCCTGAATAAACCCTGCTCCCAGTGGGTCACACCCTGAATAAACCCTGCACCCAGTGGGTCACACCCTGAATAAACCCTGCACCCAGTGGGTCACACCCTGAATAAACCCTGCTCCCAGTGGGTCACACCCTGAATAAACCCTGCACCCTGTGGGTCACACCCTGAATAAACCCTGCACCCAGTGGGTCACACCCTGAATAAACCCTGCACCCAGTGGGTCACACCCTGAATAAACCCTGCTCCCAGTGGGTCATACCCTGAATAAACCCTGCACCCAGTGGGTCACACCCTGAACAAACCCTGCACCCAGTGGGTCACACCCTGAACAAACCCTGCACCCAGTGGGTCACACCCTGAATAAACCCTGCACCCAGTGGGTCACACCCTGAATAAACCCTGCTCCCAGTGGGTCATACCCTGAATAAACCCTGCACCCTGTGGGTCACACCCTGAATAAACCCTGCACCCAGTGGGTCACACCCTGAATAAACCCTGCACCCAGTGGGTCACACCCTGAATAAACCCTGCACCCAGAGGCTCACACCCTGAACAAACCCTGCACCCAGTGGGTCTCACCCTGAATAAACCCTGCACCCAGTGGGTCACACCCTGAATAAACCCTGCACCCAGAGGCTCACACCCTGAACAAACCCTGCACCCAGTGGGTCACACCCTGAATAAACCCTGCACCCAGTGGGTCACACCCTGAATATGCCCTGCACCCAGTGGGTCACACCCTGAATATGCCCTGCACCCAGAGGGTCACACCCTGAATATGACCTGCACCCAGTGGGTCACATCCTGAATATGCTCTGCACCCAGTGGGTCACACCCTGAATAAACTCTGCACCCAGTGGGTCACTCCCTGAATAAACTCTGCACCCAGTCGATCACACCCTGAATAAACCCTGCACCCAGTGGGTTACACCCTGAATAAACCCTGCACCCAGTCGATCACACCCTGAATAAACCCTGCACCCAGTGGGTCACACCCTGAATAAACCCTGCACCCAGTGGGTCACACCTTGAATAAACCCTGCACCCAGAGGGTCACACCCTGAATATGCCCTGCACCCAGTGGGTTTACACCCTGAATATGCCCTGCACCTAGTGGGTCACACCCTGAATAAACTCTGCACCCAGAGGGTCACACCCTGAATATGCCCTGCACCCAGTGGGTTTACACCCTGAATATGCCCTGCACCCAGTCAATCACACCCTGAATAAACCCTGCACCCAGTGGGTCACACCCTGAACAAACCTTGCACCCAGTGGGTGACACCCTGAATAAACTCTGCACCCAGTCGATCACACCCTGAATAAACCCTGCACCCAGTGGGTCACACCCTGAATAAACCCTGCACCCAGTCGATCACACCCTGAATAAACCCTGCACCCAGTGGGTCACACCCTGAACAAATGCTGCACCCAGTGGGTCACACCCGGAATAAACCCTGCAAACCCTGCACCCAGTGGGTCACACCCTGAATAAACCCTGCACCCAGTGGGTCACACCCTGAATAAACCCTGCACCCAGTCGATAACACCCTGAATAAACCCTGCACCCAGTGGGTCACACCCTGAACAAATGCTGCACCCAGTGGGTCACACCCTGAATAAACCCTGCAAACCCTGCACCCAGTGGGTGACACCCTGAATAAACCCTGCACCCAGTGGGTCACACCCTGAATAAACCCTGCACCCAGTGGGTCACACCCTGAATAAACCCTGCACCCAGTGGGTCACACCCTGAATAAACCCTGCACCCAGTGGGTCACACCCTGAATAAACCCTGCACCCAGTGGGTCACAGCCTGAACAAATGCTGCACCCAGTGGGTCACACCCTGAATAAACCCTGCAAACCCTGCACCCAGTGGGTCACACCCTGAATAAACCCTGCACCCAGTGGGTCACACCCTGAACAAATGCTGCACCCAGTGGGTCACACCCTGAATATGCCCTGCACCCAGTGGGTCACACCCTGAATATGCCCTGCACCCAGTGGGTCACACCCTGAATAAACTCTGCACCCAGTGGGTCACACCCTGAATAAACCCTGCACCCAGTGGGTCTACACCCTGAATATGCCCTGCACCCAGTGGGTCTACACCCTGAATATGCCCTGCACCCAGTGGGTCTACACCCTGAATATGCCCTGCACCCAGTGGGTCACACCCTGAATAAACCCTGCACCCAGTGGGTCACACCTGAATAAACTCTGCACCCAGAGGGTCACACCCTGAATATGCCCTGCACCCAGTGGGTTTACACCCTGAATATGCCCTGCACCCAGTGGGTCACACCCTGAATAAACTCTGCACCCAGAGGGTCACACCCTGAATATGCCATGCACCCAGTGGGTCACACGCTGAATATGCCCTGCACCCAGTGGGTCACACCCTGAATAAACTCTGCACCCAGAGGGTCACACGCTGAATATGCCATGCACCCAGTGGGTCACACGCTGAATATGCCCTGCACCCAGTGGGTCTCACCCTGAATAAACTCTGCACCCAGAGGGTCACACCCTGAATAAACTCTGCACCCAGAGGGTCACACCCTGAATATGCCCTGCACCCAGTGGGTCACATCCTGAATATGCTCTGCACCCAGTGGGTCACTCCCTGAATAAACTCTGTACCCAGTCGATCACACCCTGAATAAACCCTGCACCCAGTGGGTCACACCCTGAATAAACCCTGCACCCAGTCGATCACACCCTGAATAAACCCTGCACCCAGTGGGTCACACCTTGAATAAACCCTGCACCCAGTGGGTCACACCCTGAATAAACCCTGCACCCAGTGGGTCACACCTGAATAAACTCTGCACCCAGAGGGTCACACCCTGAATATGCCCTGCACCCAGTGGGTTTACACCCTGAATATGCCCTGCACCCAGTGGGTCACACCCTGAATAAACTCTGCACCCAGAGGGTCACACCCTGAATATGCTCTGCACCCAGTGGGTCACACCCTGAATAAACCCTGCACCCAGTCAATCACACCCTGAATAAACCATGCACCCAGTGGGTCACACCCTGAATAAACCCTGCACCCAGTGGTTCACACCCTGAATAAACTCTGCACCCAGTCGATCACACCCTGAATAAACTCTGCACCCAGTGGGTCACACCCTGAATAAACTCTGCACCCAGTCGATCACACCCTGAATAAACTCTGCACCCAGTGGGTCACACCCTGAATAAACCCTGCACCCAGTGGGTCACACCCTGAATAAACCCTGCACCCAGTCGATCACACCCTGAATAAACCCTGCACCCAGTGGGTCACACCCTGAATAAACCCTGCACCCAGTGGTTCACACCCTGAATAAACACTGCACCCAGTGGGTCACACCCTGAATAAACTCTGCACCCAGAGGGTCACACCCTGAATAAACCCTGCACCCAGTCGATCACATCCTGAATAAACCCTGCACTCAGTGGCTCACACCCTGAACAAATGTTGCACCCAGTGGGTCACACCCTGAATAAACCCTGCACCCAGTGGGTCACACCCTGAATAAACCCTGCACCCAGTGGGTCACACCCTGAATAAACCTTGCACCCAGTGGGTGACACCCTGAATAAACTCTGCACCCAGTGGGTCACACCCTGAATAAACCCTGCACCCAGTGGGTCACACCCTGAATAAACCCTGCACCCAGTGGGTCACACCCTGAATAAACCCTGCACCCAGTGGGTCACACCCTGAATAAACCCTGCACCCAGTGGGTCACACCCTGAATAAACCCTGCACCCAGTGGGTCACACCCTGAATAAAACCTGCACCCAGTGGGTCACACCCTGAACAAATGCTGCACCCAGTGGGTCACACCCTGAATAAACCCTGCAAACCCTGCACCCAGTGGGTCACACCCTGAATAAACCCTTCACACAGTGGGTCACACCCTGAACAAATGCTGCACCCAGTGGGTCACACCCTGAATAAACCCTGCACCCAGTGGGTCACACCCTGAATAAACCCTGCACCCTGTGGGTCACACCCTGAATAAACCCTGCACCCAGAGGCTCACACCCTGAACAAACCCTGCACCCAGTGGGTCACACCCTGAATAAACCCTGCATGCAGTGGGTCACACCCTGAATACGCCCTGCACCCAGTGAGTCACACCCTGAATATGCCCTGCACCCAGTGGGTCACACCCTGAATAAACCCTGCACCCAGTGGGTCACACCCTGAATAAACTCTGCACCCAGAGGTTCACACCCTGAATATGCCCTGCACCCAGTGGGTTTACACCCTGAATATGCCCTGCACCCAGTGGGTCACACCCTGAATATGCCCTGCACCCAGTGGGTCACACCCTGAATATGCCCTGCACCCAGTGGGTCACACCCTGAATATGCCCTGCACCCAGTGGGTCACACCCTGAATAAACCCTGCATCCAGTGGGTCACTCCCTGAATAAACTCTGCACCCAGTCGATCACACCCTGAATAAACCCTGCACCCAGTGGGTCACACCCTGAATAAACCCTGCACCCAGTGGGTCACACCCTGAATAAACCCTGCACCCTGTGGGTCACACCCTGAATAAACCCTGCACCCAGTGGGTCTCACCCTGAATAAACTCTGCACCCAGTGGGTCACACCCTGAATAAACCCTGCACCCAGTGGGTCACACCCTGAATAAACCCTGCACCCAGTGGGTCACACCCTGAATAAACCCTGCACCCAGTGGGTCACACCCTGAACAAATGCTGCACCCAGTGGGTCACACCCTGAATAAACCCTGCACCCAGTGGGTCACACCCTGAATAAACCCTGCAGCCTGTGGGTCACACCCTGAATAAACCCTGCACCCAGAGGCTCACACCCTGAACAAACCTGCACCCAGTGGGTCACACCCTGAACAAACCCTGCACCCAGTGGGTCACACCCTGAATAAACCCTGCACCCAGTGGGTCACACCCTGAACAAACCTGCACCCAGTGGGTCACACCCTGAACAAACCCTGCACCCAGTGGGTCACACCCTGAATAAACCCTGCACCCAGTGGGTCACACCCTGAATAAACCCTGCACCCAGTGGGTCACACCCTGAATAAACCCTGCACCCAGAGGCTCACACCCTGAACAAACCTGCACCCAGTGGGTCACACCCTGAACAAACCCTGCACCCAGTGGGTCACACCCTGAACAAACCCTGCACCCAGTGGGTCACACCCTGAATAAGCCCTGCACCCAGTGGGTCACACCCTGAATAAACCCTGCACCCAGAGGGTCACACCCTGAATATGCCCTGCACCCAGAGGGTCACACCCTGAATATGCCCTGCACCCAGTGGGTTTACACCCTGAATATGCCCTGCACCCAGTGGGTCACACCCTGAATAAACCCTGCATCCAGTGGGTCACTCCCTGAATAAACTCTGCACCCAGTCGATCACACCCTGAATAAACCCTGCACCCAGTGGGTCACACCCTGAATAAACCCTGCACCCAGTGGGTCACACCCTGAATAAACCCTGCATCCAGTGGGTCACTCCCTGAATAAACTCTGCACCCAGTCGATCACACCCTGAATAAACCCTGCACCCAGTGCGTCACACCCTGAATAAACCCTGCACCCAGTGGGTCACACCCTGAATAAACCCTGCACCCAGTGGGTCACACCCTGAATAAACCCTGCACCCAGTGGGTCACACCTGAATAAACTCTGCACCCAGAGGGTCACACCCTGAATATGCCCTGCACCCAGTGGGTTTACACCCTGAATATGCCCTGCACCTAGTGGGTCACACCCTGAATAAATTCTGCACCCAGAGGGTCACACCCTGAATATGCCATGCACCCAGTGGGTCACACCCTGAATATGCTCTGCACCCAGTGGGTCACACCCTGTATAAACTCTGCATCCAGTCGATCTCACCCTGAATAAACCCTGCACCCAGTGGGTCACACCCTGAATAAACCCTGCACCCAGTGGGTCACACCCTGAATAAACTCTGCACCCAGTCGATCTCACCCTGAATAAACTCTGCACCCAATTGATCTCACCCTGAATAAACCCTGCACCCTGTGGGTCACACCCTGAATAAACCCTGCACCCAGTGGGTCTCACCCTGAATAAACTCTGCACCCAGTGGGTCACACCCTGAATAAACCCTGCACCCAGTGGGTCACACCCTGAATAAACCCTGCACCCAGTGGGTCACACCCTGAATAAACCCTGCACCCAGTGGGTCACAGCCTGAATAAACCCTGCACCCAGTGGGTCACACCCTGAACAAATGCTGCACCCAGTGGGTCACACCCTGAATAAACCCTGCACCCAGTGGGTCACACCCTGAATAAACCCTGCATCCATTGGGTCACACCCTGAATAAACCCTGCACCCAGTGGGTCACACCCTGAATAAACCCTGCAGCCTGTGGGTCACACCCTGAATAAACCCTGCACCCAGAGGCTCACACCCTGAACAAACCTGCACCCAGTGGGTCACACCCTGAACAAACCCTGCACCCAGTGGGTCACACCCTGAACAAACCCTGCACCCAGTGGGTCACACCCTGAATAAGCCCTGCACCCAGAGGGTCACACCCTGAATATGCCCTGCACCCAGAGGGTCACACCCTGAATATGCCCTGCACCCAGTGGGTTTACACCCTGAATATGCCCTGCACCCAGTCAATCACACCCTGAATAAACCCTGCACCCAGTGGGTCACACCCTGAATAAACCCTGCACCCAGTCGATCACACCCTGAATAAACCCTGCACCCAGTGGGTCACACCCTGAATAAACTCTGCACCCAGAGGGTCACACCCTGAATAAACCCTGCACCCAGTCGATCACATCCTGAATAAACCCTGCACTCAGTGGCTCACACCCTGAACAAATGCTGCACCCAGTGGGTCACACCCTGAATAAACCCTGCACCCAGTGGGTCACACCCTGAATAAACCTTGCACCCAGTGGGTGACACCCTGAATAAACCCTGCACCCAGTGGGTCACACCCTGAATAAACCCTGCACCCAGTGGGTCACACCCTGAATAAACCCTGCACCCAGTGGGTCACACCCTGAATAAACCCTGCACCCAGTGGGTTACACCCTGAATAAAACCTGCACCCAGTGGGTCACACCCTGAACAAATGCTGCACCCAGTGGGTCACACCCTGAATTAACCCTGCAAACCCTGCACCCAGTGGGTCACACCCTGAATAAACCCTGCACACAGTGGGTCACACCCTGAACAAATGCTGCACCCAGTGGGTCACACCCTGAATAAACCCTGCACCCAGTGGGTCACACCCTGAATAAACCCTGCACCCAGTGGGTCACACCCTGAATAAACCCTGCACCCTGTGGGTCACACCCTGAATAAACCCTGCACCCTGTGGGTCACACCCTGAATAAACCCTGCACCCAGAGGCTCACACCCTGAATAAACCCTGCACCCAGTGGGTCACACCCTGAACAAACCCTGCACCCAGTGGGTCACACCCTGAATAAACCCTGCACCCAGTGGGTCACACCCTGAATACGCCCTGCACCCAGTGAGTCACACCCTGAATAAGCCCTGCAACCAGTGGGTCACACCCTGAATATGCCCTGCACCCAGTGGGTCACACCCTGAATATGCCCTGCACCCAGTGGGTCACACCCTGAATAAACCCTGCACCCAGTGGGTCACACCCTGAATAAACTCTGCACCCAGAGGTTCACACCCTGAATATGCCCTGCACCCAGTGGGTTTACACCCTGAATATGCCCTGCACCCACTGGGTCACACCCTGAATATGCCCTGCACCCAGTGATCACACCCTGAATAAACTCTGCACCCAGAGGGTCACATCCTGAATATGCTCTGCACCCAGTGGGTCACACCCTGAATAAACCCTGCATCCAGTGGGTCACTCCCTGAATAAACTCTGCACCCAGTCGATCACACCCTGAATAAACCCTGCACCCAGTGGGTCACACCCTGAATAAACCCTGCACCCAGTCGATCACACCCTGAATAAACACTGCACCCAGTGGGTCACACCCTGAATAAACCCTGCACCCAGTGGGTCACACCTGAATAAACTCTGCACCCAGAGGGTCACACCCTGAATATGCCCTGCACCCAGTGGGTTTACACCCTGAATATGCCCTGCACCTAGTGGGTCACACCCTGAATAAAGTCTGCACCCAGAGGGTCACACCCTGAGTATGCCATGCACCCAGTGGGTCACACCCTGAATAAACTCTGCACCCAGTCGATCTCACCCTGAATAAACCCTGCACCCAGTGGGTCACACCCTGAATAAACCCTGCACCCAGTGGGTCACACCCTGAATAAACCCTGCACCCAGTCGATCTCACCCTGAATAAACTCTGCACCCAGAGGCTCACACCCTGAATAAACCCTGCACCCAGTGGGTCACACCCTGAATAAACCCTGCACCCAGTGGGTCACACCCTGAATAAACCCTGCACCCTGTGGGTCACACCCTGAATAAACCCTGCACCCAGTGGGTCACACCCTGAATAAACCCTGCACCCAGTGGGTCACACCCTGAATAAACCCTGAACCCAGTGGGTCACACCCTGAATAAACCCTGCACCCAGTGGGTCACACCCTGAATAAACACTGCACCCTGTGGGTCACACCCTGAATAAACCCTGCACCCTGTGGGTCACACCCTGAATAAACCCTGCACCCAGTCGATCACACCCTGAATAAACCCTGCACCCAGTCGATCACACCCTGAATAAACCCTGCACCCAGTGGGTCACACCTGAATAAACTCTGCACCCAGAGGGTCACACCCTGAATATGCCCTGCACCCAGTGGGTTTACACCCTGTATATGCCCTGCACCTAGTGGGTCACACCCTGAATAAACTCTGCACCCAGAGGGTCACACCCTGAATATGCCATGCACCCAGTGGGTCACACCCTGAATAAACTCTGCACCCAGAGGGTCACACCCTGAATATGCCATGCACCCAGTGGGTCACACCCTGAATAAACCCTGCACCCAGTGGGTCACACCCTGAACAAATGCTGCACCCAGTGGGTCACACCCTGAATAAACCTGCAAACCCTGCACCCAGTGGGTCACACCCTGAATAAACCTGCAAACCCTGCACCCAGTGGGTCACACTCTGAATAAACCCTGCACCCAGTGGGTCACACCCTGAACAAATGCTGCACCCAGTGGGTCACACCTTGAATAAACCCTGCACCCAGTGGGTCACACCCTGAATAAACCCTGCACCCAGTGGGTCACACCCTGAATAAACCCTGCACCCAGTGGGTCACACCCTGAATAAACCCTACACCCTGTGGGTCACACCCT
This sequence comes from Heterodontus francisci, assembly GCF_036365525.1. Classification (NCBI taxonomy): domain Eukaryota; kingdom Metazoa; phylum Chordata; class Chondrichthyes; order Heterodontiformes; family Heterodontidae; genus Heterodontus; species Heterodontus francisci. Next base: position 577,545 of record NW_027141172.1, on the reverse strand, counting down.
GAATAAACTCTGCACCCAGAGGGTCACACCCTGAATATGCTCTGCACCCAATGGGTCACACCCTGAATAAACACTGCACCCAGTCAATCACACCCTGAAGAAACTCTGCACCCAGTCGATCACACCCTGAATAAACCCTGCACCCAGTGGGTCACACCCTGAATAAACCCTGCACCCAGTCGATCACACCCTGAATAAACCCTGCACCCAGTCGATCACACCCTGAATAAACCCTGCACCCAGTGGGTCACACCCTGAATAAACCCTGCACCCAGTGGGTCACACCTGAATAAACTCTGCACCCAGAGGGTCACACCCTGAATATGCCCTGCACCCAGTGGGTCACACCCTGAATAAACCCTGCACCCAGTGGGTCACACCCTGAATAAACCCTGCACCCAGTCGATCACACCCTGAATAAACTCTGCACACAGTGGGTCACACCCTGAATAAACTCTGCACCGAGTCGATCTCACCCTGAATAAACTCTGCACCCAGTGGGTCACACCCTGAATAAACTCTGCACCCAGTGGGTCACACCCTGAATAAACTCTGCACCCAGTCGATCACACCCTGAATAAGCCCTGCACCCAGTGGGTCACACCCTGAATAAACTCTGCACCCAGTCGATCACACCCTGAATAAGCCCTGCACCCAGTGGGTCACACCCTGAATAAACCCTGCACCCAGTGGGTCACACCCTGAATAAACTCTGCACCCAGAGGTTCACACCCTGAATATGCCCTGCACCCAGTGGGTTTACACCCTGATTATGCCCTGCACCCACTGGGTCACACCCTGAATATGCCCTGCACCCAGTGATCACACCCTGAATAAACTCTGCATCCAGTGGGTCACTCCCTGAATAAACTCTGCACCCAGTCGATCACACCCTGAATAAACCCTGCACCCAGTCGATCACACCCTGAATAAGCCCTGCAACCAGTGGGTCACACCCTGAATATGCCCTGCACCCAGTGGGTCACACCCTGAATAAACCCTGCACCCAGTGGGTCACACCCTGAATATGCCCTGCACCCAGTGGGTTTACACCCTGAATATGCCCTGCACCCACTGGGTCACACCCTGAATATGCCCTGCACCCAGTGATCACACCCTGAATAAACTCTGCACCCAGAGGGTCACACCCTGAATATGCCCTGCACCCAGTGGGTCACATCCTGAATATGCCCTGCACCCAGTGGGTCACATCCTGAATATGCTCTGCACCCAGTGGGTCACACCCTGAATAAACCCTGCATCCAGTGGGTCACTCCCTGAATAAACCCTGCACCCAGTGGGTCACACCCTGAATATGCCCTGCACCCAGTGGGTCACACCCTGAATAAACCCTGCACCCAGTGGGTCACACCCTGAATATGCCCTGCACCCAGTGGGATTACACCCTGAATATGCCCTGCACCTAGTGGGTCACACCCTGAATAAAGTCTGCACCCAGAGGGTCACACCCTGAATATGCCCTGCACCCAGTGGGATTACACCCTGAATATGCCCTGCACCTAGTGGGTCACACCCTGAATAAAGTCTGCACCCAGTGGGTCACACCCTGAATAAACTCTGCACCCAGTCGATCTCACCCTGAATAAACCCTGCACCCAGTGGGTCACACCCTGAATAAACCCTGCACCCAGTGGGTCACACCCTGAATAAACCCTGCACCCAGTCGATCTCACCCTGAATAAACCCTGCACCCATTGGGTCACACCCTGAATAAACTCTGCACCCAGTTGATCTCACCCTGAATAAACCCTGCACCCAGTGGGTCACACCCTGAATAAACCCTGCACCCAGTGGGTCACACCCTGAATAAACCCTGCACCCAGTGGGTCACACCCTGAATAAACCCTGCACCCAGTGGGTCACACCCTGAATAAACCCTGCACCCAGTGGGTCACACCCTGAATAAACCCTGCACCCAGTGGGTCACACCCTGAATAAACACTGCACCCTGTGGGTCACACCCTGAATAAACCCTGCACCCTGTGGGTCACACCCTGAATAAACCCTGCACCCTGTGGGTCACACCCTGAATAAACCCTGCACCCAGTCGATCACACCCTGAATAAACCCTGCACCCAGTCGATCACACCCTGAATAAACCCTGCACCCAGTGGGTCACACCTGAATAAACTCTGCACCCAGAGGGTCACACCCTGAATATGCCCTGCACCCAGTGGGTTTACACCCTGAATATGCCCTGCACCTAGTGGGTCACACCCTGAATAAACTCTGCACCCAGTGGGTCACACCCTGAATATGCCATGCACCCAGTGGGTCACACCCTGAATAAACTCTGCACCCAGAGGGTCACACCCTGAATATGCCATGCACCCAGTGGGTCACACCCTGAATAAACCCTGCACCCAGTGGGTCACACCCTGAATAAACCCTGCACCCAGTGGGTCACACCCTGAACAAATGCTGCACCCAGTGGGTCACACCCTGAATAAACCTGCAAACCCTGCACCCAGTGGGTCACACCCTGAATAAACCCTGCACCCAGTGGGTCACACCCTGAACAAATGCTGCACCCAGTGGGTCACACCTTGAATAAACCCTGCACCCAGTGGGTCACACCCTGAATAAACCCTGCACCCAGTGGGTCACACCCTGAATAAACCCTGCACCCAGTGGGTCACACCCTGAATAAACCCTACACCCTGTGGGTCACACCCTGAATAAACTCTGCACCCAGAGGGTCACACCTTGAATATGCTCTGCACCCAGTGGGTCACACCCTGAATAAACTCTGCACCCAGAGGGTCACACCTTGAATAAACCCTGCACCCAATGGGTCACACCCTGAATAAACCCTGCACCCAGTCAATCACACCCTGAATAAACTCTGCACCCAGTCGATCACACCCTGAATAAACCCTGCACCCAGTCGATCACACCCTGAATAAACCCTGCACCCAGTGGGTCACACCCTGAATAAACTCTGCACCCAGAGGGTCACACCCTGAATATGCCCTGCACCCAGTGGGTCACACCCTGAATAAGCCCTGCACCCAGTGGGTCACACCCTGAATAAACCCTGCACCCAGTGGGTCACACCCTGAATAAACCCTGCACCCAGTGGGTCACACCCTGAATAAACCCTGCACCCAGTGGGTCACACCCTGAATAAACTCTGCACCCAGTGGGTCACACCCTGAGTAAACTCTGCACCCAGTCGATCACACCCTGAATATCTTGGCTAACTGTGGAAAGACCACCCTTCGCCCCTCGTACCACTACAATCCTTCCCCCAGGGGCAGCTTCCTGGCTGCAAGTGCTGATGAGGCACAGGCCTGTAATCTGCTGCAAATTTTGCAGATAGTTTCATAAGGAGGCAATCCCACTGGTCTCACTGAATTGAGTTTGATGTCTGAGTATGGAGTGAAGACCGGCCCAACCCATCCCTAAGTTGGGATCAGTCTTTGCTTCCAGTTCAACCAAAACTCTAATGAAGGGTCACTGACCTGAAACGTTAACTCTGTTTCTCTCTCCACAGTTGCTGCTAGACCTGCTGAGTATTTCCCTTCCTTTCTGCTTTGATTTCCTTCCCAGCCACCATTTCTTGGATTTGTCCTTCCCACTTGGTGCTGTACTCGATCTGGTTTGGGATCCCAGTTAATATCCGCAAGGTACCAGCTAGATCCACCCTGCCAGTCCTGGCAACACAACCTGCCAGGGAGAGACCATACAGCACTCACGTGATCAGCTGGACATTATCGTGCTTCACTCGGCCCCACAGCTCCTGTCTCCACTTCAGAAAGGCCCAGAGTGCCGTGTTGGGATCCTCACTCATTCTGATGTGGTCTGAGTGTGTCCACACCTCCAAACCAATCAGTGCAATTCGAATGTTCATCGGTCTGTAGAACTGTTAAAGAATGTAACAAAGACACTCAGAAACAACCCAATCTCAAACATATCCCACACATTGAGGCTTCAGCAAACCGTACTGTAGTATTGTCTGCAGAACACTGGAACAGGCAGAGTCCATTCACATTCTCGAGTATGTTAAATAATCACAGAATCATTACAGTGCAGGAGGCCATTCGGCCCATCGTGTCTGCATTGGCTCTCTGAGAATATCCTCACTTTCATTCCCCCCCTTCTCCCCATAACCCTGCACATTCTTCCTTTTTATATAACTGTCTCATTCCCTTTTGAATGCTTCAATTGAATCTGCCTCCAACACGTTCTCAGGCAGCGCATTCCAGACTTTAACCACTCATTGTGTGAAAAAGTTTTTCCTCATGTCACTTTTGCTTCTCTTACCGAATATTTTAAATCTGTGCCCTCTCATTCTCGATCCTTTCACGAGTGGGAACAGTTTCTCTCTATCTTCTCTGTCCAGACCCCTCATGATTTTGAATACCTCTATCAAATCACCTCTCAGCCTTCTCTTCTCCAAGGAAAACAATCCTAACTTCTCCAATCTATCTTCATAACTGAAATTCCTCATCCCTGGAACCATTCTCATGAATCTCTTCTGCACTCTCTCCAATGCTGTCACATCTTTCCTCAAGTGCAGTGCCCAGAACTGGACACAATACTCCAGCTGAGGCCGAACTAGTGTCTTATACAATTTCAACATAACTTCCTTGCTCTTGTACTCTCTCCCCCTATTAATAAAGCCCAGGATACTTTCTGCTTTATTAACTGCTCTCTCAACCTGTCCTGCCACCTTCAATGACTTATGCACATACACACCCAGGTCTCTCTGCTCCTGCACTCCTTTAGAATTGTACCCTTTATTCTATATTGTCTCTCCATGTTCTTCCTACCAGAATGAATCACTTCACATTTCTCTCTATTGAACTTACCCATTCCACCAACCTATGTCCTTTTGAAGTTCTACACTATCCTCTTCACAGTTCACAATGTTTCCAAGTTTCCAAGGGGAGCAGCAGACCATTGGTGCCCTCGATCCTGTTCTATAATTCAATTAGATCATTGCTCCATCTACATTAACTCCATCTACCCACCTTGGTTCCGTACCCACTAATCCCCTCGCCCAACAAAAATCTATCCATCTCCATTTTGAAATTTTCAGTTGAACCCCAGCCTCAGCTTTTTGGGGAGAGAGTTCCAGATTTCCACTCCCCTCTGTGTGACAAAGAGCTTCCTGACATCACCCCTGAACGGCCTGACTCGAATGTGAAGGTTCTGCCTCTTGTTCTGGACTCCCCCCACCAGAAGAAATAGTTTCCTCTCTTCACCCGATCGAATCCTTTAATCATCTCAAACACCTCGATTAGATCAGCCCTTAATCTTCTATCTTCAAGGGAATGTAAACCACGTTTATGCAGCCCTGTCCTCTTAATATAACCCTATATCAGCCCAAGTATCATTCTGGTAACATAGTCTAAGGATACGGGGTAAACCTTTCAGGACAGAGATGATGAGAAATTTCTTCACCCAGACAGACACCATCCTGGATTCACATCTGCAGCCGCAGAAATGCCTGTCAGTTCCCCTGACTATGGAATCCCCATCACTATTGCTTTCCCAATCTTTCTCCTGCCCCCCCTGAACAGCTGATTCACCCATGGTGCTGTGGACCTGGCTCTCCCCAGAGGAACCATCACTCTCACCAGTACTCAGAACTGAATAGTGGTTGCAGAGTGAGATACACTCAGGGGTCTCCTGCACTACCTGCCTGGTCCTCTTTGACTGCATGTCATCAACCAATCCCAGGTCGATAATTTTTCCTTCAATTGCATGGGCTTCAATTTTAACTAACAGTATCTCAGTTATTTAGTTGTACAGAATTTGAGTATTGCTGAAATCAGAGACGTGTTGTCAAAGCTTTTCGTCTTGCACTCATCAGGACAATCAGCAAGAATACCAATGTAAGGGAAAGCAACAAATTTATATTGTATGAGAAAAGAGTGCAGATTGGTTGGAAAGTGAACCCTGATTGGTCGAGGCGTTGCCATGGAGGATGCCCCAGTTTATAGTGACCGACAGTTAACTGCCAAGCTTTGTTTGAAATTTAAACCAGGCAGCTTGACTCTGATTGGTCAAGGCATTGCCCTGAAGAATTAACCAGTGAATGGCTGTCACTTATTTTGTTCCGCTGAAATAGGCGCAATGTGTGTACATGTTCTTTCTGTCTGCAAAGAACAGGGCCCTGTGTATTAATATATGTAGCTTCCAGTCCGTGCAAATGCATCAAACTGCAATCTTAATCAGAGTCAAGCTGCCTGGTTTAAATTGCAAACAATGCTTAGCAGTTAACTGTCAGTCACCTTAAACTGGTGCATTCTCCATGGAAACGCCTCTACCAATCAGAGTCCACTTGCCAACCAATCAGCACTCTCTTCTCATACAGTATAAATTTGTTGCTTTCCTTACATTGGTATTCTTGCTGATTGTCCTGATGAGTGCAAGATGAAAAGCTTTGACAAAATGTCTCTGTTTTCAGCAATAACAGTATCTTATGAGAGACTTTATGAAATGCCTCTGGAAGCCCCTATAAATGACTTCCTAGACATTCTCCAGTCTACTCATTTAGTCACCTCTTCAAAAAATTCAATCAAGTTTTCCAGCGATGATCTACCCTGAACAAATCCATGCCAGCTCGCTCTGATCAGCTGAACATTTTCAAGGTGATCAATCACCCTCTCCTTAATTATAGACTCTAGTAACTTGCCGACAACAGACGTTAGGCTAACTTACAGCAGGGAGTCATGTACGGCACATTAGGAGCCCATTCGGCCCATCGAATCCATGCTGGCTCTCCACTGAGTTATCCAGTCAGTCCCACTCCCCAGCTCGATCCCCGTAGTCCTACAAGTCTATTTCTGTCAGGTTAATTTCCTCTTTAAGTCAATGATCATCTCCTCTTCCACCTCCCTCATGGACAGTGAGTTCCAGGTCATTACCACCAGCTGTGTAATAAAGTTCTTCCTCACATTTCCCCTGCATCTCTTGTCCCAAAACCTTCACTCAGTGTCGCCTAGTCCTTGTACCATCAGTTCATGAGAACAGCTTTTCCTTGTCTAACTTGTCTAAACCTGTCATAATCTTATACACTTCTATCAAATCTCCTCTCAATCTCCTTTGCTCCAGGTAGAACAACCCCAGCTTCTCCAATATAATAAAAGCAAAATACTGCGGATGCTGGAAATCTGAAATAAAAACAAGAAATGCTGGAAATACTCAGCAGATCTAGCAGCATCTGTGGAGAGAGAAGCAGAGTTAACGTTTCAGGTCAGTGATCCTTCATCAGAACTAGTCCCCATCCCTGGAACCATTCTGGTAAATCTCCTCTGAACCCTCTCAAGGACCCTCCCATCCTTCCTGAAGTGTGGTGACCAGAACTGGACGCAATGTTCCATTTGGGGCCTAACCAGAGCTTTATAAAGGTTCAGCATAACTTCCCTGCTTTTGTACTCAATGCCTCTGTTTATGAATCCCAAGATCCTGGAATAATGAGCAGCATTAGCGGACGAGAGCAGGACTCGAGAGTGTTTAATGTGTCCAGCCAGATCTGATGGTGGATAGAGTGGAGAGGAAGGCCGTACCAGGAGAACAGCCAGAGTGAGAGAGAGTAATGTTTTAGTGGGAGTGTAATTCTGCTGCTGATCGCCTACAGTGCCTCATGGATGCCCAGCTTTGAGCTGGTATAAAAACAGAACGTGCTGGAAATACTCAGCAGGTCTGGCAGCATCTGTGGAGAGAGAAGCAGAGTTAACGTTTCAGGTCAGTGACCCTTCATCAGAACTAGTCCCCATCCCTGGAACCATTCTGGTAAATCTCCTCTGCTCCCTCTCAAGGACCCTCACATCCTTCCTGAAGTGTGGTGACCAGAACTGGATGCAATACTCTAGCTGGGGCCTAACCAGAGCTTTATAAAGGTTCAGCGTAACTTCCCTAGTTTTGTACTCAATGTCTCAGTTTATGAAGCCCAAGATCTCATCTGCTTTACTAACCACTCTCTCAATATGTCCTGCCACCTTCAAAGATCGATGCACATGCACGCCCAGGTCCCTCTGTTCCTGCACACTCTTTAGAACTGTAACATTAAGTATATTTTGCCTCTCCCTGTTCCTTCTGCCAAAATGCATCACCTCACATTTGTCAGTATTAAATTCCATCTGCCACCTCTCTGCCCATTCTGCTAGCCTATTTATGTGTTGTTGCAGGTGGTTCATATCATCCTCACTTTTTGCCGCACCTCCGTGTTTGGTATCATTGGCAAATTTTGAGATTCTAATCTGTATTCCAAGATCCAAGTCATTTATATATATCAAAAAAAAAAGCAGGGTCCCAGCACTGACCCTGGGGGAACACCACTATCTACCATCCTCCAGTCTGAAAAACAACCATTTATTCTAACTCGCTGTTTTTGGTCGTTGTCAATTTTTTATCCAATTGGACACTGACCCTCCTATTCCATGAGCCTCAGTTTTGTTAACCAGCCCCTTACATGGTACTGATCTATTTGGAAGATTATAGTTCAGGCATCGACAATGTTCTCACCAACTTTTTTTTTTAGAATTAGAATTAGAACATTACAGCGCAGTACAGGCCCTTCGGCCCTCGATGTTGCGCCAACCTGTGAAACCATCTGACCTACACTATTCCATTTTCATCCATATGTCTATCCAATGACCACTTAAATGCCCTTAAAGTTGGCAAGTCTACTACTGTTGCAGGCAGGGCGTTCCACGCCCCTACTACTCTCTGAGTAAAGAAACTACCTCTAACATCTGTCCGATATCTATCACCCCTCAACTTAAAGCTATGTCCCCTCGTGTTTGCCATCATCATCCGAGGAAAAAGACTCTCACTATCCACCCTATCTAACCCTCTGATTATCTTATATGTCTCTATTAAGTCACCTCTCCTCCTCCTTCTCTCCAACAAAAACAACCTCAAGTCCCTCAGCCTTTCCTCGTAAGACCTTCCCTCCATACCAGGCAACATCCTAGTAAATCTCCTCTGCACCCTTTCCAAAGCTTCCACATCCTTCCTATAAACTCCAGGTGGGGTCTCACCAGAGTTTTGTACAGCTGCAGCATGACATCGTGGCTCCGAAACTCGATCCCCCTACTAATAAAAGCTAACACACCATATGCCTTCTTAACAGCCCTATTAACCTGGGTGGCAACTTTCAGGGATTTATGTACCTGGACACCAAGATCTCTCTGCTCATCTACACTACCAAGAATCTTCCCATTAGCCCAGTACTCTGCATTCCTGTTACTCCTTCCAAAGTGAATCACCTCACACTTTTCCGCATTAAACTCCATTTGCCATCTCTCAGCCCAGCTCTGCAGCCTATCTATGTCCCTCTGTACCCTACAACATCCTTCGGCACTATCCACAACTCCACCGACCTTCGTGTCATCTGCAAATTTACTAACCCACCCTTCTACACCCTCTTCCAGGTCATTTATAAAAATGACAAACAGCAGTGGCCCCAAAACAGATCCTTGCGGTACACCACTAGTAACTAAACTCCAGGATGAACATTTGCCATCAACCACCACCCTCTGTCTTCTTTCAGCTAGCCAATTTCTGATCCAAAGCTCTAAATCACCTTCAACCCCATACTTCCGTATTTTCTGCAATAGCCTACCGTGGGGAACCTTATCAAACGCCTTACTGAAATCCATATACACCACATCCACTGCTTTACCCTCATCCACCTGTTTGGTCACCTTCTCGAAAAACTCAATAAGGTTTGTGAGGCACGACCTACCCTTCACAAAACCGTGCTGACTTTCTTTAAAACCCCAGGATGGAAACCAACTGGTCCTGAATATTTGTCACTCTTTAGTCCTATTCTTTTCTTCATTCCTGTTATTTTGCTTACATTAATTTGGGAGAATCCCTGACTCAATATCAGGTTCCTTGGGATTTCCCCTTAAATGCATCTCTACTATTCACTTCACTCTCTGGGGGAAAAACATTTCTCCTGAATTCCCTATTGGATTTCTTGGTGATTATCTTATATTGATGGCCTTGAGTTTTGCTCTTCCCCACAAGAGGAAACATTCTCTCTGTATCTACTCTATCAAAATCTATCATTTTAAAGACTTCTAGACTAATACCTGGAACGGGTGGGTTGTCTTACGAGGAAAGATTGGACAGGCTAGGCTAGTATCCGCTGGAGTTTAGAAGAGTAAGAGGCGACTTGATTGAAACAGAGATGATCCTGAGGGGTGTTGACAGGGTGGATGTGGAAAGGATGTTTCCCCTTGTGGGAGAATCTAGAACCAGGGGTCACTGTTTAAAAATAAGGGGTCGCCCATTTAAGACAGAGATGAGGAGAAATTTTTTCTCTCAGGGGGACGTGAGACTTTGGAATTCTCTTCCTCAAAAGGCAGTGAAAACAGAGTCTTTGAATATTAAGGCAGAGGTAGATAGATTATTGATAAGCAAGGGGGTGAAAGGTTATTGGGGGTCGATGGGAATGTGGAGTTGAGGTTATAATCAGATCAGCCATGATTTTGTTGAATGGCGGAGCAGGCTCGAGGGGCCGAGTGTTTATACGTTTATTAGGTCACCTCTTTTCAAGAGAAAAGGAGACCCAGCCTGTCAATCCTTTCATGATACATCTTCTTTTCTTTTCTTTTGGGCCTCCTTATCTCGAGAGACAATGGATACGCGCCTGGAGGTGGTCAGTGGTTTGTGAAGCAGCGCCTGGAGTGGCTATAAAGGCCAATTCTGGAGTAACAGGCTCTTCCACAGGTGCTGCAGAGAAAGTTGTTTGTCAGGGCTGTTGCACAGTTGGCTCTCCCCTTGCGCCTCTGTCTTTTTTCCTGCCAACTACTAAGTCTCTTCGACTCGCCACAATTTAGCCCTGTCTTTATGGCTGCCCGCCAGCTCTGGCGAATGCTGGCAACTGACTCCCACGACTTGTGATCAATGTCACACGATTTCATGTCGCGTTTGCAGACGTCTTTATAACGGAGACATGGACGGCCGGTGGGTCTGATACCAGTGGCGAGCTCGCTGTACAATGTGTCTTTGGGGATCCTGCCATCTTCCATGCGGCTCACATGGCCAAGCCATCTCAAGCGCCGCTGACTCAGTAGTGTGTATAAGCTGGGGATGTTGGCCGCTTCAAGGACTTCTGTGTTGGAGATATAGTCCTGCCACCTGATGCCAAGTATTCTCCGAAGGCAGCGAAGATGGAATGAATTGAGACGTCGCTCTTGGCTGGCATACGTTGTCCAGGCCTCGCTGCCGTAGAGCAAGGTACTGAGGACACAGGCCTGATACACTCGGACTTTTGTGTTCCGTGTCAGTGCGCCATTTTCCCACACTCTCTTGGCCAGTCTGAACATAGCAGTGGAAGCCTTACCCATGCGCTTGTTGATTTCTGCATCTAGAGACAGGTTACTGGTGATAGTTGAGCCTAGGTAGGTGAACTCTTGAACCACTTCCAGAGCGTGGTCGCCAATATTGATGGATGGAGCATTTCTGACATCCTGCCCCATGATGTTCGTTTTCTTGAGGCTGATGGTTAGGCCAAATTCATTGCAGGCAGACGCAAACCTGTCGATGAGACTCTGCAGGCATTCTTCAGTGTGAGATGTTAAAGCAGCATCGTCAGCAAAGAGGAGTTCTCTGATGAGGACTTTCCGTACTTTGGACTTCGCTCTTAGACGGGCAAGGTTGAACAACCTGCCCCCTGATCTTGTGTGGAGGAAAATTCCTTCTTCAGAGGATTTGAACGCATGTGAAAGCAGCAGGGAGAAGAAAATCCCAAAAAGTGTGGGTGCGAGAACACAGCCCTGTTTCACACCACTCAGGATAGGAAAGGGCTCTGATGAGGAGCCACCATGTTGAATTGTGCCTTTCATATTGTCATGGAATGAGGTGATGATACTTAGTAGCTTTGGTGGACATCCGATCTTTTCTAGTAGTCTGAAGAGACCACGTCTGCTGACGAGGTCAAAGGCTTTGGTGAGATCAATGAAAGCAATGTAGAGGGGCATCTGCTGTTCACGGCATTTCTCCTGTATCTGACGAAGGGAGAACAGCATGTCAATAGTCGATCTCTCTGCACGAAAGCCACACTGTGCCTCAGGTAGACATGCTCAGCCAGCTTCTGGAGCCTGTTCAGAGCGACTCGAGCAAAGACTTTCCCCACTATGCTGAGCAGGGAGATTCCACGGTAGTTGTTGCAGTCACCGCGGTCACCTTTGTTTTTATAGAGGGTGATGATGTTGGCATCGCGCATGTCCTGGGGTACTGCTCCCTCGTCCCAGCACAGGCATAGCAGTTCATGTAGTGCTGAGAGTATAGCAGGCTTGGCACTCTTGATTATTTCAGGGGTAATGCTGTCCTTCCCAGGGGCTTTTCCGCTGGCTAGGGAATCAATGGCATCACTGAGTTCCGTTTTGGTTGGCTGTATGTCCAGCTCATCCATGACTGGTAGAGGCTGGGCTGCATTGAGGGCAGTCTCAGTGACAGCATTCTCCCTGGAGTACAGTTCTAGGTAGTGCTCAACCCAGCGGTCCATCTGTTTGCGTTGGTCAGTGATTATGTCCCCCGATTTAGATTTGAGGGGGGTGATCTTCTTGATGGTTGGCCCAAGAGCTCTCTTAATGCCATCATACATTCCTCTGATGTTTCCGGTGTCTGAGGCCAGCTGAATATGACTGCATAGGTGTTGCCAGTAGTCGTTTGCGCAACGCCTAGCTGTTCTTTGTGCAGTACTTCTGGCTGCTTTAAGTGCTGCGGATGTTAAATCGCTGGGGGCTTTCTTGTAGTTCAAAAGTGCAATGCGCTTAGTGGCTATGACAGGTTCCAGCTCTTCATTGTGAGATTGAAACCAGTCTGCATTTCTCTTCGCACTTTTGCCGTAGGTGGTCAAAGCTGACTCATAGATGGCGTCTCTGATGGGGGCCCACTTGGTCTCAGCATCCCCTGTGGGAGTGTTTTGAAGGGCTGTTACAAGTGAATTTAGAAATTTTTGTAACAGCTGTGGGTGAGAAATTCTGCTCGTGTTGATGCGCGGGTGGCCCTTCTGCTTGGAATGATGCAACTTCTTTGGTCTGAGTCTAACCTTGCTGCACACCAGGGAGTGGTCGGTGTCGCAGTCCGCACTGTGGAAGCTGCGTGTGATTTGAACACTGTTTAAGGCGGCTCGCCTTGTGACAATGAGGTCTAGCTGGTGCCAACGACGTGATCTTGGGTGCCTCCATGAAACCTGGTGACAGGGTTTAGTGTGAAAGAACGAGTTGGTGATGCAGAGGTTATGATAGGTACACAACTCAAGCAGTCTCTGCCCGTTCTCATTCATCCTTCCAACGCCATAGCGCCCAAGGCAGGAGGGCCATGAGTCATGGTCGGCCCCAACCCTGGCATTAAAGTCCCCCAGCAGGAATAGGTGTTCGGTGTTGGGGATGCTGCTAATGATGTTATGGAGTTGTTCATAGAACTGGTCTTTAGCTTCAGGTGCGGAACAGAGTGTTGGAGCATAGATGCTGAGTAGGTGTACTGGACCAGAGGTGGTGAGCAGTCGGATGGACAGTATGCGTTCCGAGCCATTTGAGGGAGGCTCTATCATGCTGAGCAAGGAGTTTCTGATGGCGAAGCCCACTCCATGCTGTCTTGGTTCTTCAGGATCCCTGCCCTGCCAGAAGAAGGTGTAGTCTTGCTCTGCTAGAGAGCCACTCGCGGGGAGGCGAGTCTCCTGAAGTGCTGCAATGTCCACATTGAGTCTACTGAGCTCGTTGTTAATGATGGCGGTCTTCCGAGAATCGTTGATTTGTGTAAGGTCTTCCGACAGGCCAGGACACATAGTTCTGACGTTCCAGCTTGCAAAGCGAAGGGCTGGTACCTTCTTTCCTTTTTTCATGTTGTTTGGTGCGGTGTATCAGTCCACCTTTCGGGCAATGACCCTGAGCTCCAAGCACCCATTGAAGCAGGCAGACTGTGGCGGGACAGAACCTTATTGACCGGGGGCTGCCCGGTTTGAGGCGGGCGGTAGCTGTCCAGTGAGGTGCAATGACCTCTCCCACCGACAAAGGCAACCCGTGGCGCCCAGTTTCTACGCCAATTTATCTGGACTTATAACCCGTAACTGCTGCCTTCCGTGTTGTTTTAGTCGCTGTGAAGCAACTATGGAGTGACCTCTCCATGGCGCATGCCTGGGCAAATTTATGGAGGTTGAGAGTTGCCCAGTCGTCAAAACCCCCCTCTCGGCCTTTCTGGTGGGGTCCAAAGGAGTGCAGGACACGACGTTTGGCACCAGTATGGCTGCAGGAACTGCCGGAAACATGCCAAAGGTGACACATGACCGCCTACGGGGTTCCGCTCCGGATTTTCTGTTAGGGTTTACTCCCTTAGCCTTGGTCTCTCCCGAGACGCCCACAAGGCAGTGGGGTTGTTGGGGCCCCTACACAGGTGTAGGATGGTGCCGGTGGGAGGAGGGGATGCAAGGGGGAGGGGTAGAGGGAGGAGGGGGGGGTGCAGGGGAAGGGGGTGCGGGGTGAAGATGGTGCGAGGGGGGGGCGGGCTGGGACGGGGTTGTGAGGGGGTGAGCTGAGAGGGTGGAGCAGGGAAGGGGACGGGGGTGGGGGGGGGGTGGAAGGGGGGTAAAGGGGGGGGAGGGGGGGTGGAATCTGGTGCAGGTAATAAGCCATTTCCTCAGTGCCCACCATCGACGTCCGGAAAGCTCATCTACGTCCTTCGGGAGGTGAAGCATCATTTGGCAGACTTAGAGGTGATTACATTTGCTAAGGGTTTTTTTTTTTGCAGTGGTTTAAATAAAGGCATGCAGCATTGCCGACAGTGCCGTCATGATACATACACCCATGCATTCCTGGTACTAACATTGTAAATCTTCTCTGCACCCTCTCCAGTGCCTCTACATCTTTTCTATAATATGGTGGTGACCAGAACTGCACGCAGTACTTTAAGTGTGATCTAACCAAGGTTCGATACAAATTTAGTATAACTTCTCTACTTTTCAATTCTATCCTCTTGAAATAAAGCCAAGTGTTTGTTTTGCATTTTTATGGC
>NW_027141172.1:555042-557542 GCF_036365525.1 Heterodontus francisci | reverse complement strand
CACACACACAGACACACACTCTGACCCTTTCTCTCTCTCTCACACACACAGACACACACTCTGACCCTTTCTCTCTCTCTCACACACACACTGACCCTTTCTCTCTCTCTCACACACACACACACACACTGACCCTTTCTCTCTCTCTCACACACACAGACACACACTCTGACCCTTTCTCTCTCTCTCACACACACACTGACCCTTTCTCTCTCTCTCACACACACACACTCTGACCCGTTCTCTCTCTCTCACACACACACACTGTCCCTTTCTCTCTCTCTCTCTCTCACACACACTGACCCTTTCTCTCTCTCTCTCACACACACACTGACCCTTTCTCTCTCTCTCACACACACACACTCTGACCCTTTCTCTCTCTCTCACACACACACTCTGACCCTTTCTCTCTCTCTCACACACACACACACACTGACCCTTTCTCTCTCTCTCTCACACACACACTCTGACCCTTTCTCTCTCTCTCACACACACACACACACTGACCCTTTCTCTCTCTCTCACACACACACACTCTGACCCTTTCGCTCTCTCTCACACACACACTCTGACCCTTTCTCTCTCTCTCACACACACACTCTGACCCTTTCTCTCTCTCTCACACACACACACTCTGACCCTTTCTCTCTCTCACACACACACACACTGACCCTTTCCCTCTCTCTCTCACACACACACACTGACCCTTTCTCTCTCTCTCACACACACACACACACTGACCCTTTCTCTCTCTCTCACAGACACTGACCCTTTCGCTCTCTCTCACACACACACACACTGACCCTTTCTCTCTCTCTCACACAGACACTGACCCTTTCTCTCTCTCTCACACACACACACACTGACCCTTTCGCTCTTTCTCACACACACACACTGACCCTTTCTCTCTCTCTCACACACACACACACACTGACCCTTTCTCTCTCTCTCACACACACAGACACACACTCTGACCCTTTCTCTCTCTCTCACACACACACACTGACCCTTTCTCTCTCTCTCACACACACACACACACTGACCCTTTCTCTCTCTCTCACACACACAGACACACACTCTGACCCTTTCTCTCTCTCTCACACACACTCTGACCCTTTCTCTCTCTCTCACACACACACACACACACTCTGACCCTTTCTCTCTCTCTCACACACACACACTGACCCTTTCTCTCTCTCTCACACACACACACACACTGACCCTTTCTCTCTCTCTCACACACACAGACACACACTCTGACCCTTTCTCTCTCTCTCACACACACACTGACCCTTTCTCTCTCTCACACACACACACACTGACCCTTTCTCTCTCTCTCACACACACAGACACACACTCTGACCCTTTCTCTCTCTCTCACACACACACACTGACCCTTTCTCTCTCTCTCACACACACACACTGACCCTTTCTCTCTCTCTCACACACACACACTGACCCTTTCTCTCTCTCTCACACACACACACTGACCCTTTCTCTCTCTCTCTCACACACACACACTGACCCTTTCTCTCTCTCTCACACACACACACACACTGACCCTTTCTCTCTCTCTCACACACACAGACACACACTCTGACCCTTTCTCTCTCTCGCACACACACACTGACCCTTTCTCTCTCTCACACACACACACACTGACCCTTTCTCTCTCTCTCACACACACACACACTGACCCTTTCGCTCTCTCTCACACACACACACACACACTGACCCTTTCTCTCTCTCTCACACACACACACACTCTGACCCTTTCTCTCTCTCACACACACACACTCTGACCCTTTCTCTCTCTCTCACACACACACACTCTGACCCGTTCTCTCTCTCTCACACACACACACTGACCCTTTTTCTCTCTCTCACACACACACACACTGACCCTTTCTCTCTCTCTCTCTCACACACACACACTCTGACCCTTTCTCTCTCTCTCACACACACACACACTGACCCTTTCTCTCTCTCTCACACACACACACACACACTGACCCTTTCTCTCTCTCTCTCTCACACACACACACTCTGACCCGTTCTCTCTCTCTCACACACACACACACTGACCCTTTCTCTCTCTCTCACACACACACACACTGACCCTTTCGCTCTCTCTCACACACACACACACACACTGACCCTTTCTCTCTCTCTCACACACACACACTCTGACCCTTTCTCTCTCTCACACACACACACTCTGACCCTTTCTCTCTCTCTCACACACACACACTCTGACCCGTTCTCTCTCTCTCACACACACACACTGACCCTTTTTCTCTCTCTCACACACACACACACTGACCCTTTCTCTCTCTCTCTCTCACACACACACACTCTGACCCGTTCTCTCTCTCTCACACACACACACACTGACCCTTTCTCTCTCTCTCACACACACACACACTGACCCTTTCGCTCTCTCTCACACACACACACACACACTCTGCCCCTTTCTCTCTCTCTCACACACACACACACT
>NW_027141172.1:542542-547542 GCF_036365525.1 Heterodontus francisci | reverse complement strand
CTTTCTCTCTCTCTCACACACACACTCTGCCCCTTTCTCTCTCTCTCACACACACACTCTGACCCTTTCTCTCTCTCTCACACACACACTCTGACCCTTTCTCTCTCTCTCACACACACACTCTGACCCTTTCTCTCTCTCTCACACACACACTCTGACCCTTTCTCTCTCTCTCTCTCTCTCTCACACACACACACTGACCCTTTCTCTCTCTCTCACACACACACTCTGACCCTTTCTCTCTCTCTCACACACACACACACTGACCCTTTCGCTCTCTCTCACACACACACACACTGACCCTTTCGCTCACTCTCTCACACACACACACACACTGACCCTTTCGCTCTTTCTCTCACACACACACTGACCCTTTCGCTCTCTCTCTCACACACACACACTGACCCTTTCTCTTTCTCTCTCACACACACACACTGACCCTTTCTCTCTCTCTCACACACACACAGACCCTTTCTCTCTCTCTCACACACACACACACTGACCCTTTCTCTCTCTCTCTCACACACACACACACTGACCCTTTCTCTCTCTCTCACACACACACACACACACTGACCCTTTCTCTCTCTCACACACACACACACTGACCCTTTCTCTCTCTCTCACACACACACACACACTGACCCTTTCTCTCTCTCTCACACACACACAGACCCTTTCTCTCTCTCTCACACACACACACACTGACCCTTTCTCTCTCTCTCTCACACACACACACTCTGACCCTTTCTCTCTCTCTCACACACACACAGACCCTTTCTCTCTCTCTCACACACACACACACAGACCCTTTCTCTCTCTCTCTCACACACACACACACTCACCCTTTCTCTCTCTCACACACACACACACAGACCCTTTCTCTCTCTCTCTCACACACACACACACTGACCCTTTCTCTCTCTCTCACACACACACACTGACCCTTTCTCTCTCTCTCACACACACACAGACCCTTTCTCTCTCTCTCACACACACACAGACCCTTTCTCTCTCTCTCACACACACACACTCTGACCCTTTCTCTCTCTCTCACACACACACAGACCCTTTCTCTCTCTCTCACACACACACACACAGACCCTTTCTCTCTCTCTCTCACACACACACACACTGACCCTTTCTCTCTCTCACACACACACACACAGACCCTTTCTCTCTCTCTCTCACACACACACACACTGACCCTTTCTCTCTCTCTCACACACACACACTGACCCTTTCTCTCTCACACACACACACACTGACCCTTTCTCTCTCTCTCACACACACACACACACTGACCCTTTCTCTCTCTCACACACACACACACTGACCCTTTCTCTCTCTCTCTCACACACACACACACTGACCCTTTCTCTCTCTCTCTCACACACACACACTCTGACCCTTTCTCTCTCTCTCTCACACACACACACACTGACCCTTTCTCTCTCTCTCTCTCTCACACACACAGACCCTTTCTCTCTCTCTCTCACACACACACACAGACCCTTTCTCTCTCTCTCTCTCTCTCACACACACAGACCCTTTCTCTCTCTCTCTCTCTCTCACACACACAGACCCTTTCTCTCTCTCTCTCACACACACACACACTGACCCTTTCTCTCTCTCTCTCTCTCTCACACACACAGACCCTTTCTCTCTCTCTCTCACACACACACACACTGACCCTTTCTCTCTCTCTCTCTCTCTCACACACACAGACCCTTTCTCTCTCTCTCTCACACACACACACACTGACCCTTTCTCTCTCTCTCTCACACACACACACTCTGACCCTTTCTCTCTCTCTCTCACACACACACACTCTGACCCTTTCTCTCTCTCACACACACACACTGACCCTTTCTCTCTCTCTCTCTCACACACACACACACTGACCATTTCTCTCTCTCTCTCTCACACACACACTCTGACCCTTTCTCTCTCTCTCACACACACACACACTGACCCTTTCTCTCTCTCTCACACACACACACACTGACCCTTTCTCTCTCTCTCTCACACACACACTCTGACCCTTTCTCTCTCTCACACACACACACTGACCCTTTCTCTCTCTCACACACACACACACTCTGACCCTTTCGCTCTCTCTCTCACACACACACTCTCTGACCCTTTCTCTCTCTCTCACACACACACACTGACCCTTTCTCTCTCTCTCTCTCACACACACACACACTGACCCTTTTTCTCTCTCACACTCACACACACACACTCTGACCCTTTCTCTCTCTCACACTCACACACACACACTCTGACCCTTTCTCTCTCTCTCACACACACACTCTGACCCTTTCTCTCTCTCTCACACACACACTCTGACCCTTTCTCTCTCTCTCACACACACACACTGACCCTTTCTCTCTCTCTCACACACACACACTGACCCTTTCTCTCTCTCTCACACACACACACACTGACCCTTTCTCTCTCTCACACACACACACACTGACCCTTTCTCTCTCTCTCTCACACACACACACACTGACCCTTTCTCTCTCTCACACTCACACACACACTCTCACCCTTTCTCTCTCTCACACTCACACACACACACTCTGACCCTTTCTCTCTCTCTCACACACACACTCTGACCCTTTCTCTCTCTCTCACACACACACTCTGACCCTTTCTCTCTCTCTCACACACACACTCTGACCCTTTCTCTCTCTCTCACACACACACACTGACCCTTTCTCTCTCTCTCACACACACACTCTGACCCTTTCTCTCTCTCTCACACACACACTCTGACCCTTTCTCTCTCTCTCACACACACACTCTGACCCTTTCTCTCTCTCTCTCTCTCTCTCTCTCTCTCTCTCACACACACACACACACTGACCCTTTCTCTCTCTCTCTCACACACACACTCTGACCCTTTCTCTCTCTCTCACACACACACACACTGACCCTTTCGCTCTCTCTCTCACACACACACACACTGACCCTTTCGCTCTCTCTCTCACACACACACACACACTGACCCTTTCGCTCTTTCTCTCACACACACACTGACCCTTTCGCTCTCTCTCTCACACACACACACTGACCCTTTCTCTCTCTCTCACACACACACTCTGACCCTTTCTCTCTCTCTCACACACACACTCTGACCCTTTCTCTCTCTCTCACACACACACTCTGACCCTTTCTCTCTCTCTCACACACACACTCTGACCCTTTCTCTCTCTCTCACACACACACTCTGACCCTTTCTCTCTCTCTCACACACACACACTGACCCTTTCTCTCTCTCTCACACACACACACGCTGACCCTTTCTCTCTCTCTCACACACACACTCTGACCCTTTCTCTCTCTCTCACACACACACTCTGACCCTTTCTCTCTCTCTCACACACACACACTGACCCTTTCTCTCTCTCTCACACACACACACGCTGACCCTTTCTCTCTCTCTCACACACACACACTGACCCTTTCTCTCTCTCTCACACACACACACGCTGACCCTTTCTCTCTCTCTCTCACACACACACTCTGACCCTTTCTCTCTCTCTCACACACACACACTGACCCTTTCTCTCTCTCTCTCACACACACACTCTGACCCTTTCTCTCTCTCTCACACACACACTCTGACCCTTTCTCTCTCTCTCACACACACACTCTGACCCTTTCTCTCTCTCTCACACACACACACACTGACCCTTTCTCTCTCTCTCACACACACACACAGACCCTTTCTCTCTCTCTCACACACACACTCTGACCCTTTCTCTCTCTCTCACACACACACTCTGACCCTTTTGCTCTCTCTCACACACACACACACACTGACCCTTTCTCTCTCTCTCTCACACACACTCTGACCCTTTCTCTCTCTCTCTCACACACACACTCTGACCCTTTCTCTCTCTCTCACACACACACACACTGACCCTTTCTCTCTCTCTCTCACACACACACACTGACCCTTTCGCTCTCTCTCACACACACACACTCTGACCCTTTCTCTCTCTCTCACACACACACTCTGACCCTTTCTCTCTCTCACACACACACTCTGACCCTTTGTCTCTCTCTCTCACACACACACTCTGACCCTTTCTCTCTCTCTCACACACACACTCTGACCCTTTCTCTCTCTCTCACACACACACTCTGCCCCTTTCTCTCTCTCTCACACCGACACTCTGACCCTTTCTCTCTCTCTCACACACACACTCTGACCCTTTCTCTCTCTCTCACACACACACTCTGACCCTTTCTCTCTCTCTCACACACACACTCTGACCCTTTCTCTCTCTCTCACACACACACTCTGACCCTTTCTCTCTCTCTCTCTCTCTCTCTCTCACACACACACACTGACCCTTTCTCTCTCTCACACACACACTCTGACCCTTTCTCTCTCTCTCACACACACACACACTGACCCTTTCGCTCTCTCTCACACACACACACACTGACCCTTTCGCTCACTCTCTCACACACACACACACACTGACCCTTTCGCTCTTTCTCTCACACACACACTGACCCTTTCGCTCTCTCTCTCACACACACACACTGACCCTTTCTCTTTCTCTCTCACACACACACACTGACCCTTTCTCTCTCTCTCACACACACACAGACCCTTTCTCTCTCTCTCACACACACACACACTGACCCTTTCTCTCTCTCTCACACACACACACACACACTGACCCTTTCTCTCTCTCTCACACACACACACACTGACCCTTTCTCTCTCTCTCACACACACACACACACTGACCCTTTCTCTCTCTCTCACACACACACAGACCCTTTCTCTCTCTCTCACACACACACACACTGACCCTTTCTCTCTCTCTCTCACACACACACACTCTGACCCTTTCTCTCTCTCTCACACACACACAGACCCTTTCTCTCTCTCTCACACACACACACACAGACCCTTTCTCTCTCTCTCTCACACACACACACACTGACCCTTTCTCTCTCTCTCTCACACA
>NW_027141172.1:537500-542342 GCF_036365525.1 Heterodontus francisci | reverse complement strand
TTGACTCTTTCTCTCTCTCTCTCACACACACACACTGACCCTTTCTCTCTCTCACACTCACACACACACACACTGACCCTTTCTCTCTCTCTCTCACACACACACACTGACCTTTTCTCTCTCTCTCTCACACACACTCTGACCTTTCTCTCTCTCTCTCACACACACACTCTGACCCTTTCTCTCTCTCTCTCACACACACCACACACTCTGACCCTTTCTCTCTCTCTCACACACACACTCTGACTCTTTCTCTCTCTCTCACCTCACACACACACACTCTGACCCTTTCTCTCTCTCTCACACACACACACACACTCTGACCTTTCTCTCTCTCTTCACACACACACACACTGACCCTTTCTCTCTCTCTCTCTCACACACACTGACCCTTTCTCTCTCTCTCACACACACACACACACTGACCCTTTCTCTCTCTCTCTCACACACACACTGACCCTTTCTCTCTCTCTCACACACACACACACAGACCCTTTCGCGCTCTCTCTCACACACACACACTGACCCTTTCGCTCTCTCTCTCACACCACACACACTGACCCTTTCTCTCTCTCTTGCACACACACACACACTGACCCTTTCTCTCTCTCTCACACACACACTCTGACCTTTCTCTCTCTCTGCACACACACACACTCTGACCCTTTCTCTCTCTCTCACACACACACACTGACCCTTTCGCTCTCTCTCTCACACACACACACTGACCCTTTCTCTCTCTCTTCACACACACACACAGACCCTTCTCTCTCTCTTTCACACACACACACACTGACCCTTTTCTCTCTCTCTCTCTCAACACACACACACACACTGACCCTTTCGCTCTCTCTCTCACACACACACACACTGACCCTTTCTGCTCTCTCTCACACACACACACTGACACTTTCTCTCTCTCTCACACACACACACTGACCCTTTCTCTCTCTCTCACACACACACACTGACCCTTTCTCTC
Organism: Heterodontus francisci; assembly: GCF_036365525.1. Lineage (NCBI taxonomy): Eukaryota > Metazoa > Chordata > Chondrichthyes > Heterodontiformes > Heterodontidae > Heterodontus > Heterodontus francisci. Next base: position 541,360 of record NW_027141172.1, on the reverse strand, counting down.
TCTCTCACACACACACACTGACCCTTTCTCTCTCTCTTTCACACACACACACACTGACCCTTTCTCTCTCTCTCACACACACACTCTGACACTTTCTCTCTCTCTCTCACACACACACTCTGACCCTTTATCTCTCTCTCACACACACACTCTGACCCTTTCTCTCTCTCTCTCTCTCTCTCATACACACACACTGACCCTTTCTCTCTCTCTCTCTCACACACACACACACTGACCCTTTCTCTCTCTCTCTCTCACACACACACACACTGACCTTTCGCTCTCTCTCTCTCACACACACACTGACCCTTTCTCTCTCTCTCTCTCACACACACACACTGACCCTTTCTCTCTCTCTCACACACACACACACTGACCCTTTCGCGCTCTCTCTCATACACACACACTGACCCTTTCGCTCTCTCTCACACACACACACACTGACCCTTTCTCTCTCTCTCACACACACACACACTGACCCTTTCTCTCTCTCTCTCACACACACACACTCTGACACTTTCTCTCTCTCTCACACACACACTCTGACACTTTCTCTCTCTCTCACACAGACACTCTGACCCTTTCTCTCTCTCTCTCACACACACACACACTGACCCTTTCTCTCTCTCACACACACACACACACTGACCCTTTCTCTCTCTCTCTCACACACACACACTGACCCTTTCGCTCTCTCTCACACACACACACACTGACCCTTTCTCTCTCTCTCACACACACACACACTGACCCTTTCTCTCTCTCTCTCACACACATACACTCTGACACTTTCTCTCTCTCTCACACACACACTCTGACACTTTCTCTCTCTCTCACACACACACACTCTGACCCTTTCTCTCTCTCTCACACAGACACTCTGACCCTTTCTCTCTCTCTCTCACACACACACACACTGACCCTTTCTCTCTCTCTCACACACACACACACTGACCCTTTCTCTCTCTCTCTCACACACACACACTGACCCTTTCTCTCTCTCTCTCACACACACACACTGACCCTTTCTCTCTCTCTCTCACACACACACACTGACCCTTTCTCTCTCTCTCACACACACACACACTGACCCTTTCTCTCTCTCTCACACACACACACACTGACCCTTTCTCTCTCTCTCTCACACACACACACTGACCCTTTCGCTCTCTGTCACACACACACACACTGACCCTTTCTCTCTCTCTCACACACACACACACTGACCCTTTCTCTCTCTCTCACACACACACACACTGACCCTTTCTCTCTCACACACACACACACACTGACCCTTTCTCTCTCTCTCACACACACACACACTGACCCTTTCTCTCTCTCTCTCACACACACACACTGACCCTTTCGCTCTCTCTCACACACACACACACTGACCCTTTCTCTCTCTCTCACACACACACACACTGACCCTTTCTCTCTCTCTCTCACACACACACACTCTGACACTTTCTCTCTCTCTCACACACACACTCTGACCCTTTCTCTCTCTCTCACACACACACACTCTGACCCTTTCTCTCTCTCTCTCTCACACACACACTGACCCTTTCTCTCTCTCTCTCACACACACACACTGACCCTTTCTCTCTCTCTCTCACACACACACTGACCCTTTCTCTCTCTCTCTCTCACACAGACACTCTGACCCTTTCTCTCTCTCTCTCACACACACACACACTGACCCTTTCTCTCTCTCTCACACACACACACACTGACCCTTTCTCTCTCTCTCTCACACACACACACTGACCCTTTCTCTCTCTCTCTCACACACACACACTGACCCTTTCTCTCTCTCTCTCACACACACACACTGACCCTTTCTCTCTCTCTCTCACACACACACACTGACCCTTTCTCTCTCTCTCACACACACACACACTGACCCTTTCTCTCTCTCTCTCACACACACACACTGACCCTTTCTCTCTCTCTCTCACACACAGACACTCTGACCCTTTCTCTCTCTCTCTCACACACACACACACTGACCCTTTCTCTCTCTCTCACACACACACACACTGACCCTTTCTCTCTCTCTCTCACACACACACACACTGACCCTTTCTCTCTCTCTCACACACACACACACTGACCCTTTCTCTCTCTCTCTCACACAGACACTCTGACCCTTTCTCTCTCTCTCTCACACACACACACACTGACCCTTTCTCTCTCTCTCACACACACACACACTGACCCTTTCTCTCTCTCTCTCACACACACACACTGACCCTTTCTCTCTCTCTCTCACACACACACACTGACCCTTTCTCTCTCTCTCTCACACACACACACTGACCCTTTCTCTCTCTCTCTCACACACACACTCTGACACTTTCTCTCTCTCTCTCTCACACACACTCTGACCCTTTCTCTCTCTCACACACACACACACTGACCCTTTCTCTCTCTCTCTCACACACACACACTGACCCTTTCTCTCTCTCTTTCACACACACACACTCTGACCCTTTCTCTCTCTCTCACACACACACTCTGACACTTTCTCTCTCTCTCACACACACACACTCTGACCCTTTCTCTCTCTCTCACACAGACACTCTGACCCTTTCTCTCTCTCTCACACACACACACACACTGACCCTTTCTCTCTCTCTCACACAGACACTCTGACCCTTTCTCTCTCTCTCACACACACACTCTGACCCTTTCTCTCTCTCTCACACACACACTCTGACCCTTTCTCTCTCTCTCTCACACACACACACTGACCCTTTCTCTCTCTCTCTCACACACACACACTGACCCTTTCTCTCTCTCACACTCACACACACACACTGACCCTTTCTCTCTCTCTCTCACACACACACACTGACCTTTTCTCTCTCTCTCTCACACACACTCTGACCCTTTCTCTCTCTCTCTCACACACACTCTGACCCTTTCTCTCTCTCTCTCACACACACACACACTCTGACCCTTTCTCTCTCTCTCACACACACACTCTGACTCTTTCTCTCTCTCTCACACACACACACACACTCTGACCCTTTCTCTCTCTCTTTCACACACACACACACTGACCCTTTCTCTCTCTCTCTCTCACACACACTGACCCTTTCTCTCTCTCTCACACACACACACACTGACCCTTTCTCTCTCTCTCTCTCACACACACTGACCCTTTCTCTCTCTCTCACACACACACACACACACACACTGACCCTTTCGCTCTCTCTCTCACACACACACACACTGACCCTTTCTCTCTCTCTCTCACACACACACACACTGACCCTTTCTCTCTCTCTCACACACACACACACTGACCCTTTCTCTCTCTCACACACACACACTGACCCTTTCTCTCTCTCTCACACACACACTGACCCTTTCTCTCGCTCTCTCACACACACACTGACCCTTTCTCTCTCTCTCACACACACACACACTGACCCTTTCTCTATCTCTCACACACACACACACTGACCCTTTCTCTCTCTCTCTCACACACACACTGACCCTTTCTCTCTCTCTCACACACACACTGACCCTTTCTCTCTCTCTCACACACACACTGACCCTTTCTCTCTCTCTCACACACACACTGACCCTTTCTCTCGCTCTCTCACACACACACTGACCCTTTCTCTCTCTCTCACACACACACTCTGACCCTTTCTCTCTCTCTCACACACACACACACTGACCCTTTCTCTATCTCTCACACACACACACACTGACCCTTTCTCTCTCTCTCTCACACACACACTGACCCTTTCTCTCTCTCTCACACACACACTGACCCTTTCTCTCTCTCACACACACACACTGACCCTTTCTCTCTCTCTCTCACACACACACTGACCCTTTCT
>NW_027141172.1:515000-525000 GCF_036365525.1 Heterodontus francisci | reverse complement strand
ACATACACACTCTGACCCTTTCTCTCTCACACACACATACACACTCTGACCCTTTCTCTCTCTCTCTCTCACACACACACACTCTGACCCTTTCTCTCTCTCACACACACACACTCTGACCCTTTCTCTCTCTCTCTCTCACACACACACACTCTGACCCTTTCTCTCTCTCACACACACACACACTGACCCTTTCTCTCTCTCTCACACACTCTGACCCTTTCTCTCTCTCACACACACACACACTGACCCTTTCTCTCTCTCACACACACACACACTCTGACCCTTTCTCTCTCACACACACACACACACTCTGACCCTTTCTCTCTCTCTCTCACACACACACACTGACCCTTTCTCTCTCTCACACACACACACACTCTGACCCTTTCTCTCTCACACACACACACACACTGACCCTTTCTCTCTCTCTCACACACTCTGACCCTTTCTCTCTCTCACACACACACACACTGACCCTTTCTCTCTCACACACACACACACTCTGACCCTTTCTCTCTCTCTCACACACACACACTGACCCTTTCTCTCTCACACACACACACACTCTGACCCTTTCTCTCTCTCTCACACACACACACTGACCCTTTCTCTCTCACACACACACACACTCTGACCCTTTCTCTCTCTCTCACACACACACTCTGACCCTTTCTCTCTCACACACACACACACTCTGACCCTTTCTCTCTCTCTCACACACACACACTGACCCTTTCTCTCTCACACACATACACACACTGACCCTTTCTCTCTCTCTCTCACACACACACTGACCCTTTCTCTCTCACACACACATACACACTCTGACCCTTTCTCTCTCTCTCTCTCACACACACACACTCTGACCCTTTCTCTCTCTCACACACACACACTCTGACCCTTTCTCTCTCACACACACACACACTCTGACCCTTTCTCTCTCACACACACACACACTCTGACCCTTTCTCTCTCTCTCACACACACACTCTGACCCTTTCTCTCTCTCTCTCTCACACACACACTGAACCTTTCTCTCTCTCACACTCACACACACACACTCTGACCCTTTCTCTCTCTCTCACACACACACTCTGACCCTTTCTCTCTCTCTCTCACACACACACTGACCCTTTCTCTCTCTCTCTCTCACACACACACTGACCCTTTCTCTCTCTCACACTCACACACACACACTCTGACCCTTTCTCTCTCTCTCACACACACACACTGACCCTTTCTCTCTCTCTCACACACACACACACACACACTCTGACCCTTTCTCTCTCTCTCACACACACACTCTGACCCTTTCTCTCTCTCTCTCACACACACACTGATCCTTTCGCTCTTTCTCACACACACACACACTGACCCTTTCTCTCTCTCTCACACACACACACTGACCCTTTCGCTCTCTCTCTCACACACACACTCTGACCCTTTCTCTCTCTCTCACACACACACACGCTGACCCTTTCGCTCTCTCTCTCACACACACACACTGACCCTTTCTCTCTCTCTCACACACACACACTGACCCTTTCTCTCTCTCTCACACACACACACTGACCCTTTCTCTCTCTCTCACACACACACACCGACCCTTTCTCTCTCTCTCACACACACACACCGACCCTTTCACTCTCTCTCACACACCGACACACACTCTGACCCTTTCACTCTCTCTCACACACCGACACACACTCTGACCCTTTCTCTCTCTCTCACACACACACACCGACCCTTTCACTCTCTCTCAGACACACACACTGACCCTTTCACTCTCTCTCACACACCGACACACACTCTGACCCTTTCTCTCTCTCTCACACACACACACACTGACCCTTTCACTCTCTCTCACACACACATACACACACTGACCCTTTCTCTCTCTCTCTCACACACACACACACTGACCCTTTCTCTCTCTCTCACACACACACACACTGACCCTTTCACTCTCTCTCACACACACATACACACACTGACCCTTTCTCTCTCTCTCACACACACTGACCCTTTCACTCTCTCTCACACACACATACACACACTGACCCTTTCTCTCTCTCTCACACACACACACTGACCCTTTCTCTCTCTCTCTCTCACACACACACTGACCCTTTCTCTCTCACACACACATACACACTCTGACCCTTTCTCTCTCTCTCTCTCACACACACACACTCTGACCCTTTCTCTCTCTCACACACACACACTCTGACCCTTTCTCTCTCTCTCACACACACACTCTGACCCTTTCTCTCTCTCTCACACACACAGACACACACTCTGTCCCTTTCTCTCTCTCTCTCTCACACACACACACACTCTGACCCTTTCTCTCTCTCTCACACACACACACTGACCCTTTCTCTCTCTCTTTCACACACACACACTCTGACACTTTCTCTCTCTCTTTCACACACACACACTCTGACACTTTCTCTCTCTCTCACACACACACACTCTGACCCTTTCTCTCTCTCTCACACAGACACTCTGACCCTTTCTCTCTCTCTCACACACACACACACTGACCCTTTCTCTCTCTCTCACACAGACACACTGACCCTTTCTCTCTCTCTCACACACACACTCTGACCCTTTCTCTCTCTCTCACACAGACACTCTGACCCTTTCTCTCTCTCTCACACACACACTCTGACACTTTCTCTCTCTCTCACACACACACACTCTGACCCTTTCTCTCTCTCTCACACAGACACTCTGACCCTTTCTCTCTCTCTCACACACACACACACTGACCCTTTCTCTCTCTCTTTCACACACACACACTCTGACACTTTCTCTCTCTCTCACACACACACACACTGACCCTTTCTCTCTCTCTTTCACACACACACACTCTGACACTTTCTCTCTCTCTCACACACACACTCTGACACTTTCTCTCTCTCTCACACACACACTCTGACACTTTCTCTCTCTCTCACACACACACTCTGACACTTTCTCTCTCTCTCACACACACACACTCTGACCCTTTCTCTCTCTCTCACACACACACACTGACCCTTTCTCTCTCTCTCACACACACACACACTGACCCTTTCTCTCTCTCTCACACACACACACTGACCCTTTCTCTCTCTCTCACACAGACACTCTGACCCTTTCTCTCTCTCTCACACACACACACACTGACCCTTTCTCTCTCTCTCACACACACACACACACACTGACCCTTTCTCTCTCTCTTTCACACACACACACTCTGACACTTTCTCTCTCTCTCACACACACACTCTGACACTTTCTCTCTCTCTCACACACACACACTCTGACCCTTTCTCTCTCTCTCACACAGACACTCTGACCCTTTCTCTCCCTCTCTCTCACACACACACACTGACCCTTTCTCTCTCTCTCACACACACACACACACTCTGACCCTTTCTCTCTCTCTCACACAGACACTCTGACCCTTTCTCTCTCTCTCTCACACACACACACTGACCCTTTCTCTCTCTCTCACACACACACACACTGACCCTTTCTCTCTCTCTCACACACACACACTGACCCTTTCTCTCTCTCTCTCACACACACACACTGACCCTTTCTCTCTCTCTCACACACACACACACTGACCCTTTCTCTCTCTCTCTCACACACACACACACTCTGACCCTTTCTCTCTCTCTCTCACACACACACACTGACCCTTTCTCTCTCTCTCACACACACACACACTGACCCTTTCTCTCTCTCTCACACACACACACACTGACCCTTTCTCTCTCTCTCACACACACACACACTGACCCTTTCTCTCTCTCTCACACACACACACACTGACCCTTTCTCTCTCTCTCTCACACACACACACACTCTGACCCTTTCTCTCTCTCACACACACACACACTGACCCTTTCTCTCTCTCTCTCACACACACACACTGACCCTTTCTCTCTCTCTCACACACACACACACTGACCCTTTCTCTCTCTCTCTCACACACACACACACTCTGACCCTTTCTCTCTCTCTCTCACACAGACACTCTGACCCTTTCTCTCTCTCTCACACACACACACACTGACCCTTTCTCTCTCTCTCACACACACACACACTCTGACCCTTTCTCTCTCACACACACACACACTCTGACCCTTTCTCTCTCACACACACACACACTCTGACCCTTTCTCTCTCACACACACACACACTCTGACCCTTTCTCTCTCTCTCTCTCACACACACACTGAACCTTTCTCTCTCTCACACTCACACACACACACTCTGACCCTTTCTCTCTCTCTCACACTCACACACACACACTGACCCTTTCTCTCTCTCTCACACACACACACACTCTGACCCTTTCTCTCTCTCTCACACTCACACACACACACTGACCCTTTCTCTCTCTCTCACACTCACACACACACACTGACCCTTTCTCTCTCTCTCACACACACACACACTCTGACCCTTTCTCTCTCTCTCACACACACACTCTGACCCTTTCTCTCTCACACACACACACACTCTGACCCTTTCTCTCTCACACACACACACACTCTGACCCTTTCTCTCTCTCTCTCTCACACACACACTGAACCTTTCTCTCTCTCACACTCACACACACACACTCTGACCCTTTCTCTCTCTCTCACACTCACACACACACACTGACCCTTTCTCTCTCTCACACTCACACACACACACTCTGACCCTTTCTCTCTCTCTCACACACACACACTGATCCTTTCTCTCTCTCTCACACACACACTCTGACTCTTTCTCTCTCTCTCACACACACACACTCTGACCCTTTCTCTCTCTCTCACACACACACTCTGACCCTTTCTCTCTCTCTCACACACACACTGATCCTTTCGCTCTTTCTCACACACACACTCTGACCCTTTCTCTCTCTCTCACACACACACACTGACCCTTTCTCTCTCTCTCACACACACACACTGACCCTTTCGCTCTCTCTCTCACACACACACTCTGACCCTTTCTCTCTCTCTCACACACACACACGCTGACCCTTTCTCTCTCTCTCTCACACACACACTGACTCTTTCGCTCTCTCTCTCACACACACACTCTGACCCTTTCTCTCTCTCTCTCTCACACACACACTGAACCTTTCTCTCTCTCACACTCACACACACACACTCTGACCCTTTCTCTCTCTCTCACACTCTCACACACACACTGACCCTTTCTCTCTCTCACACTCACACACACACACTCTGACCCTTTCTCTCTCTCTCACACACACACACTCTGACCCTTTCTCTCTCTCTCACACACACACACGCTGACCCTTTCGCTCTCTCTCTCACACACACACACTGACCCTTTCTCTCTCTCTCACACACACACACTGACCCTTTCTCTCTCTCTCACACACACACACTGACCCTTTCTCTCTCTCTCACACACACACACCGACCCTTTCTCTCTCTCTCACACACACACACCGACCCTTTCACTCTCTCTCACACACCGACACACACTCTGACCCTTTCACTCTCTCTCACACACCGACACACACTCTGACCCTTTCTCTCTCTCTCACACACACACACCGACCCTTTCACTCTCTCTCAGACACACACACTGACCCTTTCACTCTCTCTCACACACCGACACACACTCTGACCCTTTCTCTCTCTCTCACACACACACACACTGACCCTTTCACTCTCTCTCACACACACATACACACACTGACCCTTTCTCTCTCTCTCTCACACACACACACACTGACCCTTTCTCTCTCTCTCACACACACACACACTGACCCTTTCACTCTCTCTCACACACACATACACACACTGACCCTTTCTCTCTCTCTCACACACACTGACCCTTTCACTCTCTCTCACACACACATACACACACTGACCCTTTCTCTCTCTCTCACACACACACACTGACCCTTTCTCTCTCTCTCTCTCACACACACACTGACCCTTTCTCTCTCACACACACATACACACTCTGACCCTTTCTCTCTCTCTCTCTCACACACACACACTCTGACCCTTTCTCTCTCTCACACACACACACTCTGACCCTTTCTCTCTCTCTCACACACACACTCTGACCCTTTCTCTCTCTCTCACACACACAGACACACACTCTGTCCCTTTCTCTCTCTCTCTCTCACACACACACACACTCTGACCCTTTCTCTCTCTCTCACACACACACACTGACCCTTTCTCTCTCTCTTTCACACACACACACTCTGACACTTTCTCTCTCTCTCACACACACACACTCTGACCCTTTCTCTCTCTCTCACACAGACACTCTGACCCTTTCTCTCTCTCTCACACACACACACACTGACCCTTTCTCTCTCTCTCACACAGACACACTGACCCTTTCTCTCTCTCTCACACACACACTCTGACCCTTTCTCTCTCTCTCACACAGACACTCTGACCCTTTCTCTCTCTCTCACACACACACTCTGACACTTTCTCTCTCTCTCACACACACACACTCTGACCCTTTCTCTCTCTCTCACACAGACACTCTGACCCTTTCTCTCTCTCTCACACACACACACACTGACCCTTTCTCTCTCTCTTTCACACACACACACTCTGACACTTTCTCTCTCTCTCACACACACACACACTGACCCTTTCTCTCTCTCTTTCACACACACACACTCTGACACTTTCTCTCTCTCTCACACACACACTCTGACACTTTCTCTCTCTCTCACACACACACTCTGACACTTTCTCTCTCTCTCACACACACACTCTGACACTTTCTCTCTCTCTCACACACACACACTCTGACCCTTTCTCTCTCTCTCACACACACACACTGACCCTTTCTCTCTCTCTCACACACACACACACTGACCCTTTCTCTCTCTCTTTCACACACACACACTCTGACACTTTCTCTCTCTCTCACACACACACTCTGACACTTTCTCTCTCTCTCACACACACACACTCTGACCCTTTCTCTCTCTCTCACACAGACACTCTGACCCTTTCTCTCTCTCTCACACACACACACACTGACCCTTTCTCTCTCTCTCACACACACACACACACACTGACCCTTTCTCTCTCTCTTTCACACACACACACTCTGACACTTTCTCTCTCTCTCACACACACACTCTGACACTTTCTCTCTCTCTCACACACACACACTCTGACCCTTTCTCTCTCTCTCACACAGACACTCTGACCCTTTCTCTCCCTCTCTCTCACACACACACACTGACCCTTTCTCTCTCTCTCACACACACACACACACTCTGACCCTTTCTCTCTCTCTCACACAGACACTCTGACCCTTTCTCTCTCTCTCTCACACACACACACTGACCCTTTCTCTCTCTCTCACACACACACACACTGACCCTTTCTCTCTCTCTCACACACACACACTGACCCTTTCTCTCTCTCTCTCACACACACACACTGACCCTTTCTCTCTCTCTCACACACACACACACTGACCCTTTCTCTCTCTCTCTCACACACACACACACTCTGACCCTTTCTCTCTCTCTCTCACACACACACACTGACCCTTTCTCTCTCTCTCACACACACACACACTGACCCTTTCTCTCTCTCTCACACACACACACACTGACCCTTTCTCTCTCTCTCACACACACACACACTGACCCTTTCTCTCTCTCTCACACACACACACTGACCCTTTCTCTCTCTCTCACACACACACACACTGACCCTTTCTCTCTCTCTCTCACACACACACACACTCTGACCCTTTCTCTCTCTCACACACACACACACTGACCCTTTCTCTCTCTCTCTCACACACACACACTGACCCTTTCTCTCTCTCTCACACACACACACACTGACCCTTTCTCTCTCTCTCTCACACACACACACACTCTGACCCTTTCTCTCTCTCTCTCACACAGACACTCTGACCCTTTCTCTCTCTCTCACACACACACACACTGACCCTTTCTCTCTCTCTCACACACACACACACTCTGACCCTTTCTCTCTCACACACACACACACTCTGACCCTTTCTCTCTCACACACACACACACTCTGACCCTTTCTCTCTCACACACACACACACTCTGACCCTTTCTCTCTCTCTCTCTCACACACACACTGAACCTTTCTCTCTCTCACACTCACACACACACACTCTGACCCTTTCTCTCTCTCTCACACTCACACACACACACTGACCCTTTCTCTCTCTCTCACACACACACACACTCTGACCCTTTCTCTCTCTCTCACACTCACACACACACACTGACCCTTTCTCTCTCTCTCACACTCACACACACACACTGACCCTTTCTCTCTCTCTCACACACACACACACTCTGACCCTTTCTCTCTCTCTCACACACACACTCTGACCCTTTCTCTCTCACACACACACACACTCTGACCCTTTCTCTCTCACACACACACACACTCTGACCCTTTCTCTCTCTCTCTCTCACACACACACTGAACCTTTCTCTCTCTCACACTCACACACACACACTCTGACCCTTTCTCTCTCTCTCACACTCACACACACACACTGACCCTTTCTCTCTCTCACACTCACACACACACACTCTGACCCTTTCTCTCTCTCTCACACACACACACTGATCCTTTCTCTCTCTCTCACACACACACTCTGACTCTTTCTCTCTCTCTCACACACACACACTCTGACCCTTTCTCTCTCTCTCACACACACACTCTGACCCTTTCTCTCTCTCTCACACACACACTGATCCTTTCGCTCTTTCTCACACACACACTCTGACCCTTTCTCTCTCTCTCACACACACACACTGACCCTTTCTCTCTCTCTCACACACACACACTGACCCTTTCGCTCTCTCTCTCACACACACACTCTGACCCTTTCTCTCTCTCTCACACACACACACGCTGACCCTTTCTCTCTCTCTCTCACACACACACTGACCCTTTCGCTCTCTCTCTCACACACACACTCTGACCCTTTCTCTCTCTCTCTCTCACACACACACTGAACCTTTCTCTCTCTCACACTCACACACACACACTCTGACCCTTTCTCTCTCTCTCACACTCTCACACACACACTGACCCTTTCTCTCTCTCACACTCACACACACACACTCTGACCCTTTCTCTCTCTCTCACACACACACACTGATCCTTTCTCTCTCTCTCACACACACACTCTGACTCTTTCTCTCTCTCTCACACACACACACTCTGACCCTTTCTCTCTCTCTCACACACACACTCTGACCCTTTCTCTCTCTCTCACACACACACTGATCCTTTCGCTCTTTCTCACACACACACTCTGACCCTTTCTCTCTCTCTCACACACACACACTGACCCTTTCGCTCTCTCTCTCACACACACACTCTGACCCTTTCTCTCTCTCTCACACACACACACGCTGACCCTTTCTCTCTCTCTCTCACACACACACACTGACCCTTTCGCTCTCTCTCTCACACACACACACTGACCCTTTCGCTCTCTCTCTCACACACACACACTGACCCTTTCTCTCTCTCTCTCACACACACACACTGACCCTTTCTCTCTCTCTCACACACACACACACTGACCCTTTCTCTCTCTCTCACACACACACACTGACCCTTTCTCTCTCTCTCACACACACACACTGACCCTTTCTCTCTCTCTCACACACACACACCGACCCTTTCTCTCTCTCTCACACACACACACCGACCCTTTCTCTCTCTCTCACACACACACACTGACCCTTTCTCTCTCTCTCACACACACACTCTGACCCTTTCTCTCTCTCTCACACACACACACTGATCCTTTCTCTCTCTCTCACACACACACTCTGACTCTTTCTCTCTCTCTCACACACACACACTCTGACCCTTTCTCTCTCTCTCACACACACACTCTGACCCTTTCTCTCTCTCTCACACACACACTGATCCTTTCGCTCTTTCTCACACACACACTCTGACCC
>NW_027141172.1:487500-500000 GCF_036365525.1 Heterodontus francisci | reverse complement strand
TCTCACACACACACACTCTGACCCTTTCTCTCTCTCTCACACACACAGACACACACTCTGACCCTTTCTCTCTCTCTCTCACACACACACACTCTGACCCTTTCTCTCTCTCACACACACACACTCTGACCCTTTCTCTCTCTCTCACACACACAGACACACACTCTGTCCCTTTCTCTCTCTCTCTCTCACACACACACACACTCTGACCCTTTCTCTCTCTCTCACACACACAGACACACACTCTGTCCCTTTCTCTCTCTCTCTCTCACACACACACACACTCTGACCCTTTCTCTCTCTCTCACACACACACACACTGACCCTTTCTCTCTCTCTCACACACACAGACACACACTCTGTCCCTTTCTCTCTCTCTCTCACACACACACTCTGACCCTTTCTCTCTCTCTCACACACACAGACACACACTCTGTCCCTTTCTCTCTCTCTCTCTCACACACACACACACTCTGACCCTTTCTCTCTCTCTCACACACACAGACACACACTCTGTCCCTTTCTCTCTCTCTCTCTCACACACACACACACTCTGACCCTTTCTCTCTCTCTCACACACACACACACTGACCCTTTCTCTCTCTCTCACACACACAGACACACACTCTGTCCCTTTCTCTCTCTCTCTCTCACACACACACACACTCTGACCCTTTCTCTCTCTCTCACACACACACACTCTGACCCTTTCTCTCTCTCTCACACACACAGACACACACTCTGTCCCTTTCTCTCTCTCTCTCTCACACACACACACACTCTGACCCTTTCTCTCTCTCTCACACACACACACTCTGACCCTTTCTCTCTCTCTCACACACACACACTCTGTCCCTTTCTCTCTCTCTCTCTCACACACACACACACTCTGACCCTTTCTCTCTCTCTCACACACACACACTCTGTCCCTTTCTCTCTCTCTCTCTCACACACACACACACTCTGACCCTTTCTCTCTCTCTCACACACACACACACTCTGACCCTTTCTCTCTCTCTCACACACACACACACACACTCTGACCCTTTCTCTCTCTCTCTCTCTCACACACACACTCTGACCCTTTCTCTCTCTCTCACACACACACTCTGACCCTTTCTCTCTCTCTCACACACACACTCTGACCCTTTCTCTCTCTCTCACACACACAGACACACACTCTGTCCCTTTCTCTCTCTCTCTCTCACACACACACACTCTGACCCTTTCTCTCTCTCTCACACGCACACTCTGACCCTTTCTCTCTCTCTCACACACACAGACACACACTCTGACCCTTTCACTCTCTCTCACACACACATACACACTCTGACCCTTTCGCTCTCTCTCTCACACACACACACACTGACCCTTTCTCTCTCTCTCACACACACACACACTGACCCTTTCACTCTCTCTCACACACACATACACACACTCTGACCCTTTCACTCTCTCTCACACACACACACACTGACCCTTTCTCTCTCTCTCACACACACACTCTGACTCTTTCTCTCTCTCTTTCACACACACACACTCTGACCCTTTCTCTCTCTCTCTCTCACACACACACACACTGACCCTTTCTCTCTCTCACACACACACACTCTGACCCTTTCTCTCTCTCTCTCTCACACACACACACTCTGACCCTTTCTCTCTCTCACACACACACACTCTGACCCTTTCTCTCTCTCTCTCTCACACACACACACTCTGACCCTTTCTCTCTCTCACACACACACACTCTGACCCTTTCTCTCTCTCTCACACACACACTCTGACCCTTTCTCTCTCTCTCACACACACAGACACACACTCTGTCCCTTTCTCTCTCTCTCTCTCACACACACACACACTCTGACCCTTTCTCTCTCTCTCACACACACAGACACACACTCTGTCCCTTTCTCTCTCTCTCTCTCACACACACACACACTCTGACCCTTTCTCTCTCTCTCACACACACACACACTGACCCTTTCTCTCTCTCTCACACACACACACACTCTGACCCTTTCTCTCTCTCTCACACACACACACACACTCTGACCCTTTCTCTCTCTCTCACACACACACTCTGACCCTTTCTCTCTCTCTCACACACACACTCTGACCCTTTCTCTCTCTCTCACACACACAGACACACACTCTGTCCCTTTCTCTCTCTCTCTCTCACACACACACACTCTGACCCTTTCTCTCTCTCTCACACACACACTCTGACCCTTTCTCTCTCTCTCACACACACAGACACACACTCTGACCCTTTCACTCTCTCTCACACACACATACACACTCTGACCCTTTCGCTCTCTCTCTCACACACACACACACTGACCCTTTCTCTCTCTCTCACACACACACACACTGACCCTTTCACTCTCTCTCACACACACATACACACACTCTGACCCTTTCACTCTCTCTCACACACACACACACTGACCCTTTCTCTCTCTCTCACACACACACTCTGACCCTTTCTCTCTCTCTCTCACACACACACACACTGACCCTTTCGCGCTCTCTCTCACACACACACACTGACCCTTTCGCTCTCTCTCTCACACACACACACTGACCCTTTCTCTCTCTCTTTCACACACACACACTCTGACCCTTTCTCTCTCTCTCACACACACACTCTGACACTTTCTCTCTCTCTCACACACACACTCTGACACTTTCTCTCTCTCTCACACACACACTCTGACCCTTTCTCTCTCTCTCACACACACACTCTGACCCTTTCTCTCTCTCTCACACACACACACACACTCTGACCCTTTCTCTCTCTCACACACACACACACTGACCCTTTCTCTCTCTCTCTCACACACACACACTGACCCTTTCTCTCTCTCTCACACACACACACACTGACCCTTTCTCTCTCTCTCACACACACACACACTCTGACCCTTTCTCTCTCACACACACACACACTCTGACCCTTTCTCTCTCTCTCTCTCACACACACACTGACCCTTTCTCTCTCTCTTTCACACACACACACTCTGACCCTTTCTCTCTCTCTCTCTCACACACACACACACTGACCCTTTCTCTCTCTCTTTCACACACACACACTCTGACCCTTTCTCTCTCTCTTTCACACACACACACTCTGACCCTTTCTCTCTCTCTCACACACACACTCTGACCCTTTCTCTCTCTCTCTCTCACACACACACTGACCCTTTCTCTCTCTCTTTCACACACACACACTCTGACCCTTTCTCTCTCTCTCTCACACACACACACACTGACCCTTTCGCGCTCTCTCTCACACACACACACTGACCCTTTCGCTCTCTCTCTCACACACACACACTGACCCTTTCTCTCTCTCTTTCACACACACACACTCTGACCCTTTCTCTCTCTCTCACACACACACTCTGACCCTTTCTCTCTCTCACACACACACACTCTGACCCTTTCTCTCTCTCTCTCTCACACACACACACTCTGACCCTTTCTCTCTCTCACACACACACACTCTGACCCTTTCTCTCTCTCTCACACACACACTCTGACCCTTTCTCTCTCTCTCACACACACAGACACACACTCTGTCCCTTTCTCTCTCTCTCTCTCACACACACACACACTCTGACCCTTTCTCTCTCTCTCACACACACAGACACACACTCTGTCCCTTTCTCTCTCTCTCTCTCACACACACACACACTCTGACCCTTTCTCTCTCTCTCACACACACACACACTGACCCTTTCTCTCTCTCTCACACACACACACACTCTGACCCTTTCTCTCTCTCTCACACACACACACACACTCTGACCCTTTCTCTCTCTCTCACACACACACTCTGACCCTTTCTCTCTCTCTCACACACACACTCTGACCCTTTCTCTCTCTCTCACACACACAGACACACACTCTGTCCCTTTCTCTCTCTCTCTCTCACACACACACACTCTGACCCTTTCTCTCTCTCTCACACACACACTCTGACCCTTTCTCTCTCTCTCACACACACAGACACACACTCTGACCCTTTCACTCTCTCTCACACACACATACACACTCTGACCCTTTCGCTCTCTCTCTCACACACACACACACTGACCCTTTCTCTCTCTCTCACACACACACACACTGACCCTTTCACTCTCTCTCACACACACATACACACACTCTGACCCTTTCACTCTCTCTCACACACACACACACTGACCCTTTCTCTCTCTCTCACACACACACTCTGACCCTTTCTCTCTCTCTCTCACACACACACACACTGACCCTTTCGCGCTCTCTCTCACACACACACACTGACCCTTTCGCTCTCTCTCTCACACACACACACTGACCCTTTCTCTCTCTCTTTCACACACACACACTCTGACCCTTTCTCTCTCTCTCACACACACACTCTGACACTTTCTCTCTCTCTCACACACACACTCTGACACTTTCTCTCTCTCTCACACACACACTCTGACCCTTTCTCTCTCTCTCACACAGACACTCTGACCCTTTCTCTCTCTCTCACACACACACACACACTCTGACCCTTTCTCTCTCTCACACACACACACACTGACCCTTTCTCTCTCTCTCTCACACACACACACTGACCCTTTCTCTCTCTCTCACACACACACACACTGACCCTTTCTCTCTCTCTCACACACACACACACTCTGACCCTTTCTCTCTCACACACACACACACTCTGACCCTTTCTCTCTCTCTCTCTCACACACACACTGACCCTTTCTCTCTCTCTTTCACACACACACACTCTGACCCTTTCTCTCTCTCTCTCTCACACACACACACACTGACCCTTTCTCTCTCTCTTTCACACACACACACTCTGACCCTTTCTCTCTCTCTTTCACACACACACACTCTGACCCTTTCTCTCTCTCTCACACACACACTCTGACCCTTTCTCTCTCTCTCTCTCACACACACACTGACCCTTTCTCTCTCTCTTTCACACACACACACTCTGACCCTTTCTCTCTCTCTCTCACACACACACACACTGACCCTTTCGCGCTCTCTCTCACACACACACACTGACCCTTTCGCTCTCTCTCTCACACACACACACTGACCCTTTCTCTCTCTCTTTCACACACACACACTCTGACCCTTTCTCTCTCTCTCACACACACACTCTGACACTTTCTCTCTCTCTCACACACACACTCTGACACTTTCTCTCTCTCTCACACACACACTCTGACCCTTTCTCTCTCTCTTTCACACACACACACTCTGACCCTTTCTCTCTCTCTCACACACACACTCTGACACTTTCTCTCTCTCACACACACACACACTGACCCTTTCTCTCTCTCTCTCACACACACACACTGACCCTTTCTCTCTCTCTTTCACACACACACACTCTGACCCTTTCTCTCTCTCTCACACACACACTCTGACCCTTTCTCTCTCTCTCACACACACACTCTGACCCTTTCTCTCTCTCTCACACAGACACTCTGACCCTTTCTCTCTCTCTCACACACACACACACACTCTGACCCTTTCTCTCTCTCTCACACAGACACTCTGACCCTTTCTCTCTCTCTCACACACACACACACACTCTGACCCTTTCTCTCTCTCACACACACACACACTGACCCTTTCTCTCTCTCACACACACACACACACTGACCCTTTCTCTCTCTCTCACACACACACACACTGACCCTTTCTCTCTCTCTCACTCACACACACACACTCTGACCCTTTCTCTCTCTCTCACACACACACACTGACCCTTTCTCTCTCTCTCACACACACACACACACACTCTGACCCTTTCTCTCTCTCTCACACACACACTCTGACTCTTTCTCTCTCTCACACACACACACTGACCCTTTCTCTCTCTCTCACACACACACACACTGACCCTTTCTCTCTCTCTCACACACACACACACACACTGACCCTTTCTCTCTCTCTCACACACACACACACTGACCCTTTCTCTCTCTCACACTCACACACACACACTCTGACCCTTTCTCTCTCTCTCACACACACACACTGACCCTTTCTCTCTCTCACACACACACACACACACACTCTGACCCTTTCTCTCTCTCTCACACACACACTCTGACTCTTTCTCTCTCTCACACACACACACTGACCCTTTCTCTCTCTCACACACACACACACACTCTGACCCTTTCTCTCTCTCACACACACACACTCTGACCCTTTCTCTCTCTCTCACACACACACTCTGACTCTTTCTCTCTCTCACACACACACACTGACCCTTTCTCTCTCTCTCACACACACACACACTGACCCTTTCTCTCTCTCACACTCACACACACACACTCTGACCCTTTCTCTCTCTCTCACACACACACACTGACCCTTTCTCTCTCTCTCACACACACACACACACACTCTGACCCTTTCTCTCTCTCTCACACACACACACTGACCCTTTCTCTCTCTCTCACACACACACACACACACTCTGACCCTTTCTCTCTCTCTCACACACACACTCTGACTCTTTCTCTCTCTCACACACACACACTCTGACTCTTTCTCTCTCTCTCACACACACACACTGACCCTTTCTCTCTCTCTCTCTCTCACACACACACACTCTGACTCTTTCTCTCTCTCTCACACACACACACACTGACCCTTTCTCTCTCTCTCTCTCATACACACACACTCTGACCCTTTCTCTCTCTCTCACACACACACTCTGACCCTTTCTCTCTCTCTCACACACACACTGATCCTTTCGCTCTTTCTCACACACACACACACTGACCCTTTCTCTCTCTCTCACACACACACACACACACTGACCCTTTCGCTCTCTCTCTCACACACACACTCTGACCCTTTCTCTCTCTCTCACACACACACACGCTGACCCTTTCTCTCTCTCTCTCACACACACACACTGACCCTTTCGCTCTCTCTCTCACACACACACACACTGACCCTTTCTCTCTCTCTCACACACACACACTGACCCTTTCTCTCTCTCTCACACACACACACTGACCCTTTCTCTCTCTCTCACACACACACACTGACCCTTTCTCTCTCTCACACACACACACTCTGACCCTTTCTCTCTCTCTCACACACACACTCTGACTCTTTCTCTCTCTCACACACACACACTGACCCTTTCTCTCTCTCTCACACACACACACACTGACCCTTTCTCTCTCTCACACTCACACACACACACTCTGACCCTTTCTCTCTCTCTCACACACACACACTGACCCTTTCTCTCTCTCTCACACACACACACACACACTCTGACCCTTTCTCTCTCTCTCACACACACACACTGACCCTTTCTCTCTCTCTCACACACACACACACACACTCTGACCCTTTCTCTCTCTCTCACACACACACTCTGACTCTTTCTCTCTCTCACACACACACACACACTGACCCTTTCTCTCTCTCTCTCTCTCACACACACACACTCTGACTCTTTCTCTCTCTCTCACACACACACACACTGACCCTTTCTCTCTCTCTCTCTCTCATACACACACACTCTGACCCTTTCTCTCTCTCTCACACACACACTCTGACCCTTTCTCTCTCTCTCACACACACACTGATCCTTTCGCTCTTTCTCACACACACACACACTGACCCTTTCTCTCTCTCTCACACACACACACACACACTGACCCTTTCGCTCTCTCTCTCACACACACACTCTGACCCTTTCTCTCTCTCTCACACACACACACGCTGACCCTTTCTCTCTCTCTCTCACACACACACACTGACCCTTTCGCTCTCTCTCTCACACACACACACACTGACCCTTTCTCTCTCTCTCACACACACACACTGACCCTTTCTCTCTCTCTCACACACACACACTGACCCTTTCTCTCTCTCTCACACACACACACTGACCCTTTCTCTCTCTCTCACACACACACACTGACCCTTTCACTCTCTCTCAGACACACACACTGACCCTTTCACTCTCTCTCACACACACACACTGACCCTTTCTCTTTCTCTCACACACACACACTGACACTTTCTTTCTCTCTCTCTCTCACACACACACACACTGACCCTTTCTCTCTCTCTCACACACACACACTGACCCTTTCTCTCTCTCTCACACACACACACTGACCCTTTCTCTCTCTCTCACACACACACACTGACCCTTTCACTCTCTCTCAGACACACACACTGACCCTTTCACTCTCTCTCACACACCGACACACACTCTGACCCTTTCTCTTTCTCTCACACACACACACACACTGACCCTTTCTCTTTCTCTCACACACACACACTGACTCTTTCTTTCTCTCTCTCTCTCACACACACACACTGACCCTTTCACTCTCTCTCACACACACATACACACACTGACCCTTTCTCTCTCTCTCACACACACACACACTGACCCTTTCTCTCTCACACACACACACACACTGACCCTTTCTCTCTCTCTCACACACACACACTGACCCTTTCTCTCTCTCTCTCTCACACACACACACACTGACCCTTTCTCTCTCTCTCACACACACACACACTGACCCTTTCACTCTCTCTCACACACACATACACACACTGACCCTTTCTCTCTCTCTCACACACACACACGCTGACCCTTTCTCTCTCTCTCTCACACACACACACTGACCCTTTCGCTCTCTCTCTCACACACACACACACTGACCCTTTCTCTCTCTCTCACACACACACACTGACCCTTTCTCTCTCTCTCACACACACACACTGACCCTTTCTCTCTCTCTCACACACACACACTGACCCTTTCTCTCTCTCACACACACACACTCTGACCCTTTCTCTCTCTCTCACACACACACTCTGACTCTCTCTCTCTCACACACACACACACTGACCCTTTCTCTCTCTCACACTCACACACACACACTCTGACCCTTTCTCTCTCTCTCACACACACACACTGACCCTTTCTCTCTCTCTCACACACACACACACACACTCTGACCCTTTCTCTCTCTCTCACACACACACACTGACCCTTTCTCTCTCTCTCACACACACACACACACACTCTGACCCTTTCTCTCTCTCTCACACACACACACTGACCCTTTCTCTCTCTCTCACACACACACACACACACTCTGACCCTTTCTCTCTCTCTCACACACACACACTGACCCTTTCTCTCTCTCTCACACACACACACACACACTCTGACCCTTTCTCTCTCTCTCACACACACACTCTGACTCTTTCTCTCTCTCACACACACACACTCTGACTCTTTCTCTCTCTCTCACACACACACACTGACCCTTTCTCTCTCTCTCTCTCTCACACACACACACTCTGACTCTTTCTCTCTCTCTCACACACACACACACTGACCCTTTCTCTCTCTCTCTCTCATACACACACACTCTGACCCTTTCTCTCTCTCTCACACACACACTCTGACCCTTTCTCTCTCTCTCACACACACACTGATCCTTTCGCTCTTTCTCACACACACACACACTGACCCTTTCTCTCTCTCTCACACACACACACACACACTGACCCTTTCGCTCTCTCTCTCACACACACACTCTGACCCTTTCTCTCTCTCTCACACACACACACGCTGACCCTTTCTCTCTCTCTCTCACACACACACACTGACCCTTTCGCTCTCTCTCTCACACACACACACACTGACCCTTTCTCTCTCTCTCACACACACACACTGACCCTTTCTCTCTCTCTCACACACACACACTGACCCTTTCTCTCTCTCTCACACACACACACTGACCCTTTCTCTCTCTCACACACACACACTCTGACCCTTTCTCTCTCTCTCACACACACACTCTGACTCTTTCTCTCTCTCACACACACACACTGACCCTTTCTCTCTCTCTCACACACACACACACTGACCCTTTCTCTCTCTCACACTCACACACACACACTCTGACCCTTTCTCTCTCTCTCACACACACACACTGACCCTTTCTCTCTCTCTCACACACACACACACACACTCTGACCCTTTCTCTCTCTCTCACACACACACACTGACCCTTTCTCTCTCTCTCACACACACACACACACACTCTGACCCTTTCTCTCTCTCTCACACACACACTCTGACTCTTTCTCTCTCTCACACACACACACACACTGACCCTTTCTCTCTCTCTCTCTCTCACACACACACACTCTGACTCTTTCTCTCTCTCTCACACACACACACACTGACCCTTTCTCTCTCTCTCTCTCTCATACACACACACTCTGACCCTTTCTCTCTCTCTCACACACACACTCTGACCCTTTCTCTCTCTCTCACACACACACTGATCCTTTCGCTCTTTCTCACACACACACACACTGACCCTTTCTCTCTCTCTCACACACACACACACACACTGACCCTTTCGCTCTCTCTCTCACACACACACTCTGACCCTTTCTCTCTCTCTCACACACACACACGCTGACCCTTTCTCTCTCTCTCTCACACACACACACTGACCCTTTCGCTCTCTCTCTCACACACACACACACTGACCCTTTCTCTCTCTCTCACACACACACACTGACCCTTTCTCTCTCTCTCACACACACACACTGACCCTTTCTCTCTCTCTCACACACACACACTGACCCTTTCTCTCTCTCTCACACACACACACTGACCCTTTCACTCTCTCTCAGACACACACACTGACCCTTTCACTCTCTCTCACACACACACACTGACCCTTTCTCTTTCTCTCACACACACACACTGACACTTTCTTTCTCTCTCTCTCTCACACACACACACACTGACCCTTTCTCTCTCTCTCACACACACACACTGACCCTTTCTCTCTCTCTCACACACACACACTGACCCTTTCTCTCTCTCTCACACACACACACTGACCCTTTCACTCTCTCTCAGACACACACACTGACCCTTTCACTCTCTCTCACACACCGACACACACTCTGACCCTTTCTCTTTCTCTCACACACACACACACACTGACCCTTTCTCTTTCTCTCACACACACACACTGACTCTTTCTTTCTCTCTCTCTCTCACACACACACACTGACCCTTTCACTCTCTCTCACACACACATACACACACTGACCCTTTCTCTCTCTCTCACACACACACACACTGACCCTTTCTCTCTCACACACACACACACACTGACCCTTTCTCTCTCTCTCACACACACACACTGACCCTTTCTCTCTCTCTCTCTCACACACACACACACTGACCCTTTCTCTCTCTCTCACACACACACACACTGACCCTTTCACTCTCTCTCACACACACATACACACACTGACCCTTTCTCTCTCTCTCACACACACACACGCTGACCCTTTCTCTCTCTCTCTCACACACACACACTGACCCTTTCGCTCTCTCTCTCACACACACACACACTGACCCTTTCTCTCTCTCTCACACACACACACTGACCCTTTCTCTCTCTCTCACACACACACACTGACCCTTTCTCTCTCTCTCACACACACACACTGACCCTTTCTCTCTCTCACACACACACACTCTGACCCTTTCTCTCTCTCTCACACACACACTCTGACTCTCTCTCTCTCACACACACACACACTGACCCTTTCTCTCTCTCACACTCACACACACACACTCTGACCCTTTCTCTCTCTCTCACACACACACACTGACCCTTTCTCTCTCTCTCACACACACACACACACACTCTGACCCTTTCTCTCTCTCTCACACACACACACTGACCCTTTCTCTCTCTCTCACACACACACACACACACTCTGACCCTTTCTCTCTCTCTCACACACACACTCTGACTCTTTCTCTCTCTCACACACACACACACACTGACCCTTTCTCTCTCTCTCTCTCTCACACACACACACTCTGACTCTTTCTCTCTCTCTCACACACACACACACTGACCCTTTCTCTCTCTCTCTCTCTCATACACACACACTCTGACCCTTTCTCTCTCTCTCACACACACACTCTGACCCTTTCTCTCTCTCTCACACACACACTGATCCTTTCGCTCTTTCTCACACACACACACACTGACCCTTTCTCTCTCTCTCACACACACACACACACACTGACCCTTTCGCTCTCTCTCTCACACACACACTCTGACCCTTTCTCTCTCTCTCACACACACACACGCTGACCCTTTCTCTCTCTCTCTCACACACACACACTGACCCTTTCGCTCTCTCTCTCACACACACACACACTGACCCTTTCTCTCTCTCTCACACACACACACTGACCCTTTCTCTCTCTCTCACACACACACACTGACCCTTTCTCTCTCTCTCACACACACACACTGACCCTTTCTCTCTCTCTCACACACACACACTGACCCTTTCACTCTCTCTCAGACACACACACTGACCCTTTCACTCTCTCTCACACACACACACTGACCCTTTCTCTTTCTCTC